>NC_069510.1:104036215-104336215 GCF_027579735.1 Bombina bombina
ACTAATGAGAAGTGATAGTCACTTGATCTGGGTGGTTAGTGTCACCAGCACTCACCTGGTTTTTGTCCAGCTCACAGTTCTTGTACTCCTGCTCCCCCTGTGCTCGGAAGGTAATGATTACAAAGCCCACAAAGATGTTCATCATGAAGAATGCTATGATGATGATGTAGACAATGAAAAAGATGGAGATCTCCACCCGGTAATTGTAAATGGGTCCTATGTTTTCCCCGTTGGCATCAATAGCTTTGTATAGAAGCCTGAGGACAAAGAAATGGTTACAACACACATGTTACAACTCAGTGTGTTACTCATATCTAACTGCCCAGCTAGAGATACTGAGAGGTCCCTCTTTCCCCTACGGATTGAATACAAGTTCTATACCGATCTCCAAACATGCATCATTGGGTACTGCTTGTTACGTCATCTGTGACTTGTTTAATATGTGACAGCAACTTCACTCTGTAGAACTACAGGATAGAGGGAGCTGATCTTTAAATACATAAAATTGATATCAGATAAGAAATATTAATAATTTATATTATAATATATTCACCTTCTCTACAGTACTGTGGAACTTATATGGTCTATATATATATATATATATATATATATATATATATATATATATATATATATATATATATTACTATGGTCTTACAAGACTGCCATGCTCAGCTAAATATCGCCCAAGATGTAAGTCATGCTGCATCCTCTTCTTCATATATCACCTTTCTTGGTGCTACTATGTGACTCATATCTATCACTTGTATTCACTAGCTCTCCCCATGTAAGGCATAATATACTAAATTCCAACCTCAAATATTGCTATAACCAATATTATTCACTGAGTAGGCCTTGTCTAGATTACTGCCTGTGCCCCTGACACTCACACAGATAATGAGCTGAGTCAGCCTTGTCTAGATTACTGCCTGTGCCCCTGACACTCACACAGATAATGAGCTGAGTCAGCCTTGCCTAGATTACCCCCTGTTCCCCTGACACTCACACAGATAATGAGCTGAGTAAGCCTTGCCTAGATTACCGCCTGTGGCCCTGACACTCACACAGGTAATGAGCTGAGTAAGCCTTGCCTAGATTACCCCCTGTGCCCCTTACTCTTTACAGATAATGAGCTGAGTCAGCCTTGTCTAGATTACCCCCTCTGCCCCTTACCCTTATACAGATAATGAGCTGAGTCAGCCTTGCCTAGATTACCCCTGTGCCCCTTACCCTTATACAGATAATGAGCTGAGTCAGCCTTAACTAGATTACCCCCTGTGCCCCTTACCCTTATACAGATAATGAGCTGAGTCAGCCTTGCCTAGATTACCCCCTGTGCCAATTACACTCACACAGACAATGAGCTGAGTCAGCCTTGCCTAGATTACCCCCTGTGCCAATTACACTCACACAGACAATGAGCTGAGTCAGCCTTGCCTAGATTACCCCCTGTGCCAATTACACTCACACAGACAATGAGCTGAGTCAGCCTTGCCTAGATTACCCCCTGTGCCAATTACACTCACACAGACAATGAGCTGAGTCAGCCTTGCCTAGATTACCCCCTGTGCCAATTACACTCACACAGATAATGATCTGAGTTAGCCTTGCCTAGATTACCCCCTGTGCCAATTACACTCACACAGACAATGAGCTGAGTCAGCCTTGCCTAGATTACCCCCTGTGCCCCTTACCCTTTATAGATAATGATCTGAGTCAGCCTTGATTGGGTTACCCCCTGCGCCCCTTAGAGCCCAGATGTACATATTGCTGCCTTTGCTCTATTCTGGTGTTTCTCGCCCTTTACACTTACGCAGGCCAGCCCTCAAACGTAGATACAGTGAAAAGCGCCATCATGCCAGACAGCACATGGTCAAAGTTAAAGTCGCTGTTGTGCCAAATTCTGTCCCGCACCATAGGATGAGTGACGTCACCGTCCTTGTACACAATGAATGTGCCTCTGAAGTATAAAAATAGTAACATAGAATGACACAAACAGGATAAACATAGTTGACAGCATTTGTTGAATTTATAACCTGATTGTGGGCCAGATTAGGAGTGGAGCGCTATCATTTGCACGTCAGCAATATCAGGTTTTCGTGTGAGCGCAATCACGATTTATGCTACAATGATTACCGTGTCACAAAACACATCAAAAATACATTACAAAGTACAGTTACACTCATAATAACACTAGCTAATAAAAATGATTCAAAAAAAATATTGCACAAAAAAGTTATAAAGGCTCAAATATGTATGTATAAATATAAATAAATATATATATATATATATATATATATATATACAGTATATATATACACACACACATATATGTATTGATGTATTTACAAGTGTATATATGTACTTACAGATATATATACACATATAAACACATAAATACATATGAACACATATGTACATTTATACAGTGGGTATTGAAAAGAATCACCCTCCTTGAAAATAATCACATTTTGTTGCTTTGCAGCCTGAAATAAAGGTGGACACAGTTTTTGTTTATTCGGTTGGAATTACTCAGTGCAACTTATAACATCTAAGTGAAAGATAGAACACCAACATGTCAGACAAAAATAAAGACAATTCAAAAACAGAATCACTGAGTTGGAAAAAGGATCACCCCCTTGTGTCAGTATTTTGTTGAACCATCTTTTGCTTTAATTACAGCCTTTAGTCTGTTGGGATATGTCTGTCTCTACTAACTTTTCACATCTAGACTGTGCTATATTTGCCCACTCTTCTTTGCAGAACTGCTCCAGTTCCGTTACATTTGATGGTGACCGTTTGTGGACTGCCGTCTTCAAGTCATGCCACAGACATTCAATGGGGTTTAAGTCTGGGCTCTGACTAGGCCATGCAAGGACATTCACATTTTTTCTCCTTTAACCACTGTGTGGTCATTTTTGCTGTGTGCTTTGGGTCATTGTCATGTTAAAAGGTAAACTTTCTTCCCATTGACAACTTCCTGGCAGAGGGCAAGAATTTGACGGTATCTTGCCCCATCCATTATTCCTTCTATCCTGGCAAGTGCTCCAGTGCCTGCTGCAGAGAAACACCCCCATAACAGGATATTACCACCACCATGATTTACTGTAGGTATGGTGTTATTTGGATGGTGAGCTGTATTGGATTTCCTACAGACATTTTGTTTAGTGTTGAGGCCAAATAATTCAATTTTAGTCTTATCTGACCATGACACCTTTTTCCATGTGGCCTCAGAATCTCCTAGGTGTGTTATGGCAAAGCTCAGTCGTGACTGCATGTGGCCTTTCTTGAGGAGTGGCTTTTTGTCTTGCAACCCTCCCATACAAGCCATATTTGTGGAGAATTTGTGATATTGTTGTCAAATGCACACAATGACCACTCTGTCACAAATTCCTGCAACTGCTTCAGAGTTGCTGTGGGCCTCTTGGTAGCCTCTCTGACCAGTTTCCTCCTGGCTCTTTCCTCTAGTTTGGAGCAACGTCCTGATCCAGAGAGGGTCTGTGTTGTACCAAATACCTTCCACTTCTTAATAATATACTTCACTGTGCTTCTAGACATTGATAAAGCATTTGATATTTTCTTGTATCCATCTCCTGACTTGTGTCTGTCCACAACATTATCCCGGAGATCTTTTGACAGTGCCTTGCCACCCATAGTTGATTGTTTGCTTCAGTTGCACTACCAGGGACTGAGATGCTCCAGGAAAGCTCTTTTCATGCTGAGTTAATCAATATGCCCACAGCTGATCACAGTTGAAGGTCAAATGGATTTGTGTGTGCCATTGAGAAGGTGATTAGCTACACCTGATTGAGTTTACAAGTAATTTTAGGAGGGGGTGATCCTTTTTGCAACTCAGTGATTCTGTTTTTGAATTGTCTTTATTTTTGTCTGACATGTTGGTGTTATAAGTTGCACTGAGTAATTACAACTGGATAAACAAAAACTGTGTCTGTCTTTATGTCAGGCTACAAAGCAACAAAATGTGATTATTTTCAAGGGGGGTGATTCTTTTCAATACCCATTGTAGAAGTACATTGAAGCCCTTTGCTGTCAAGTAGATGAAAATATGAAAAAACATTTTTATACAATATTCCTATTTAATAAATGTTTTACCTATGTATTTACTGTAAATATTTCAAATTCCAATGTTCTGCACAGGGAAATATGTTCTAAGTATTTATAAATAGATATTCCTATATATATGAAAATAGTATACAAGCTTGAAAAAAATGTAATACACTGCTGAGCTCAGATGAAAAAAAGTCAACTTTCATCTGGTGCAAGGAGGTAAGAAAAATTAAATGAAAAATATAAGAAAAAATGTGCAGCTATACCTTTAACCAGCACAAGCTCATTAAGCAACAATAACCAATATTGGAAACCTGTGACCAAATGCAAGATATATTGTTATACTTTATTATTAAACAATAAAAAAAGTGGAAACACTGAACCAGTGGTTCAGTGTTTCCATTTTTTTTGATTGTTTAATAACATCACAGACATCACAGCTTTTTTGGAGTGCTATTTAGCACCCAGGGCTGGATGTTGCTGAGTCACAGGATGTGTACCTGGTCTGGTCTTGGAGTGCAGTTCCCTTCCATGTTTTGTATTTTCTATGGGTGATTACAGCCACCTGTGCACCCCTTCTTTGTTCTCAGTCTGTTTGGCTTTGTGAGCTCCCATGATGGTGTGGCTGTGTTAGGGACTCAGGCAGTGGAAAGGACCTTGACGTGGTGCCTGAGCTTTCCCATTTGGCCAGATGCGGTAACTAACCTTTCCAGTTTTGATTTTATCTTAGCTGTGAGCTAGCTGGTGAGTGCTGGGTGTTTCTATGTGTTGTATTACTTTTTGTTTGTAATCCCCCTTGTTTCTTGCACCCATTCCGGACTGGGATTAACTGCCTGTGGCTCTGGTGACATCACAGCTTTTTTGGAGTGCTATTTAGCACCCAGGGCAGGATGTTGCTGAGTCACAGGATGTGTACCTGGTCCGGTCTTAAAGTGCAGTTCCCTTCCATGTTTTATATATATATATATATATATATATATATATATATATATATATATATATATATATTGTACCAAAAAATACCATCATATATATGTAGAAATATGTATTTGAGAATAAATAGAACATATTCTGCTATGTGCATAACATTGGAATGTGAAATAGTTATATGTCAGCTAGTGCACTTGAGAATATGCATTTGTGTTGGTGCACAAGTAGAGTGTTAGGTTATTTTTCCCCTTTTTTTCCTTCATTGACTTCTATTGGGGAATAGGTTATTGCGTACAATATTCTGATTGGCTTTTGGCGCGCATCGAGTTAGCACAAGAGCGATACTTTTTTACTTTCAACTTGTAAAACGAGTGCAATCCGATGCGCACAAAAATACTTACATCTAGCACAATTAGCGTTAGAGCAAAAGCACTAAATAGCGCTTCACTCGTAACCTGGCGCTGTGTAAGTTAATTACATGGGTATTCACATATATGTCTGCCTGTCTGTAAATGTCTACAGATATGCATGTTTGAGCTGGCAGAGTACACTGTAACCGCAAAGTCGTATTTGTAAGCAGGTTTATTTATATAAATATGAAAGTTTGTGTGTAAGGGTGTGTGCAGTTTTAATATTTGTGTGATAGGCTTTGTGTGTAAGTGTGTGTACATAAATACAGGTATATTTGTGGCAGGTGTGTGTGTATAAGTATAGGTATTTCTATGATAAGTTTGTTTGTACAGGTGTAAGTTTATACACAACAGGTTTGTGTCGAAGTGCAGGTATATCTACAGGTGTTTGGGTTTAACTGCAGGTATATATGTTACAGGTGTATTTAGAAGTACATGTATATATGTGACAGGTATGCATGTATTTGCGCAGGTATATATCTAACAGAAGTGTCTGTGTATAAGTGCTTATATATGTGACAGGTGTGTGTACATGTATAAACACATGTATATATGTCACAAGTGTGTGTATATATGTACAGGTATATATGTTACAGGTGTATTTAGAAGTGCATGTATATATGTGATAGGTATGCATGTATTTGCACAGGTATATATCTATCAGAAGTATGTGTGTATAAGTGCAGGTATATATGTGACAAGTGTGTGTGCATGTATAAACACATGTATATATGTCACAAGTGTGTGTGTATATATGTACAGATATATATGTGACAGCGGTATGTGTATATGCAGGTATATATGTGTTAGGTGTGTGTATAAGCACAGGCATACATGTGACAGGTGTGTGTAGGTATATATGTGACAAGTGTATCTATGAGTGCAAGTATATATATATTAGAAAATACACATATACAGCGCCAGTATTAAAAAGATACAAGCTCCCAAAGTGAGATCCCTATAAACTCAAAGAAGTTAACTATGAGTGTAGAGGGAGCGCCAACTAGGCTGAAGTATCAAAATAACAGATAATTACACTCAAATGGAAAATACAAGTGAAAAATACATTTATTAACACATAAAATAGGGTACCCTATACATACAGACCTATTAAAAAATAGAATTAATAAAAACAACAAAGTAAGTGGCCCTATAAAGTTAAAGGGCACAGCCAATTACAATTGGTATAATTAATACAAAAAGTCCCAAGTGATAGAGAGTATCCCTTATAAATGTCCCATATACAGTGTCCTTGGCTGTGTCCTTTAACGTTATAGGGCCACTTACTTTGTTGTTTTTATTAATTCTATTTTTTAATAGGTCTGTATGTATAGGGTACCCTATTTTATGTGTTAATAAATGTATTTTTCTCTTGTATTTTCCATTTTAGTGTAATTATCTGTTATTTCGATACTTCAGCCTAGTTGGCGCTCACTCTACACTTATTCAAGTATATATATATATATATATGACAAGAGCGCGTAGAAGTAAAGGGTTTGTATATAAGTGCAGGTGTGTATGTATACCAACCTAAAGTTTGTGAGTATATATGTGACAGCAGAGTGTGTATACGTGCATGTGTATATGTATAAATACAGGTATACATATGACAGATGTGTGTGCATAAGTGCAGGTGTGTATGTATACAAACAGGTATATATCTGACATGTGTGTGAGTATATATGCAGGTGTATATGTGACAGTAGAGTATGTACAAGTGAAGGTGTATATGTATACAAGCAGGTATATATCTCACGTGTGTAAGGTATATATGCAGGTGTATATGTGACAGTAGAGTATGAAAAGTGAAGGTGTATATGTATCCAAGCAGGTATATATCTGACATGTGTGTGAGTATATATGCAGTTGCATATGTGACAGCAGAGTATGTATAAGTGCATGTATATATGTGTAAATACAGATATACATCTGCCAGAAGTGTGTGCATAAGTGCAGGTGTGCATGTATACAAACAGGTATATACCTGATATGTGTGTGAGTATATATGCAGGTGTATATGTGACAGTAGAGTATGTACAAGTGCAAGTGACAGATGTATTTGTATATATATGTGCAAGTGTATAGGTGTATAAGTGACAGGATTCTTACTTGCACTCCTCTGGACTGTGCTTGGCCTCATCAGTGCAGCTGTAGAACTTTCCCTGCACAGAGAGAGTGATTACATGGTGACCCTGAAGGACACACAGACAGAGCTACAGAGATATTGCTTGGTACTGAGAGCAGATTGGTGCAAGCCTACAGACCAGAGCACATATGCACAATTACTGTACACAAAGACACAGCACAACAATCACATAAACACACAACTCTCTGCTTTGTTACCTTGAAGAGTTGGACCCCGATACAGGCAAACATGAACTGCAGGAGTGTGGTGACGATCATAATGTTACCGATAGTGCGAATAGCCACAAACACACACTGCACCACATGCTGTGAACAGAGGAGTATTATGTCTTATAACATTGTCAAAGAATGTCACAAAAGTAGACAGTGTCACCCAAGCAGACAGGGGGTTAGTACCACATCAACATGGTCAGGGATCATTCAGACATTAACAGGGTCAGGTGTTAATCCCACAGTAACAGTGTCAGGTGTCATTCAAACATTAACAAGGTCAGGTGTTAATCCCACAGTAACAGTGTCAGGTGTCATTCAGACATTAACAGGGTCAGGTGTTAATCCCACAGTAACAGTGTCAGGTGTCATTCAAACATTAACAAGGTCAGGTGTTAATCCCACAGTAACAGTGTCAGGTGTCATTCAGACATTAACAAGGTCAGGTGTTAATCCCACAGTAACAGTTTCAGGTGTCATTCAGACATTAACAGGGTCAGGCGTTAATCCCACAGTAACAATGTCAGGTGTCATTCAGACATTAACAGGGTCAGGCATTAATCCCACAGTAACAGTGTAAGGTATCATTCAGACATTAACAGGGTCAGGCTTTAATCCCACAGTAACGGTGTCAGGTGTCATTCAGACATTAACAGGGTCAGGCGTTAATCCCACAGTAACAGTGTCAGGTATCATTCAGACATTAACAGGGTCAGGCGTTAATCCCACAGTAACAGTGTCAGGTGTCATTCAGACATTAACAGGGTCAGGCGTTAATCCCACAGTAACAGTTTCAGGTGTCATTCAGACATTAACAGGGTCAGGCGTTAATCCCACAGTAACAGTTTCAGGTGTCATTCAGACATTAACAGGGTCAGGCATTAATCCCACAGTAACAGTGTCAGGTATCATTCAGACATTAACAGGGTCAGGCATTAATCCCACAGTAACAGTGTCAGGTGTCATTCAGACATTAACAGGGTCAGGTGTTGATCCCACAGTAACAGTTTCAGGTGTCATTCAGACATTAACAAGGTCAGGTGTTAATCCCACAGTAACAGTGTCAGGTGTCATTCAGACATTAACAGGGTCAGGTGTTAATCCCACAGTAACAGTTTCAGGTGTCATTCAGACATTAACAAGGTCAGGTGTTAATCCCACAGTAACAGTGTCAGGTGTCATTCAGACATTAACAGGGTCAGGTGTTAATCCCACAGTAACAGTTTCAGGTGTCATTCAGACATTAACAAGGTCAGGTGTTAATCCCACAGTAACAGTGTCAGGTGTCATTCAGACATTAACAGGGTCAGGCGTTAATCCCACAGTAACAGTGTCAGGTGTCATTCAGACATTAACAGGGTCAGGCGTTAATCCCACAGGTTTCAGACATTAATACACATAGAGAGAAGCTCACTCACAGGAATGAACAACCGGCTCAATACCATTGTTAGCCTGTTCTATGGCTATTTACCACCTGGGTGTAGCTTCGTTTAGCCCAGTAATGCTTTTCACAGAGAACTTTCCTGTAGTATATCAGTCTGATCCCGCCTATTACGGTCAGCCCAGCGCCGAAATACCAGGCAGTTCCTCTCTGAACAAGGAACACAGCAAACCCAGACGATCGTTTTGGCCTTCATTGGGCCTCGTCAGTGAGGTGTAGCATTTATATTATGACCCTGGGGAGGTCTCCCTAAGTGTGATGGGGGAACCAGACGTGGACTCCTTGCCCAGTGTGCTTAGAGGGATATGGCTACACCTCACTGACGAAGCCCACAGAAGGCTGAAACGATCATCTGGGGTTGTCATGTTCCTTGTTCAAAGGAGAAATGCCTGGTATTTCAGGGCTGGACTGCATTGTTTGATTCAGATATAGTTAAAGCTACCTTGAGAGCAGCAATGCACTACTGGGAGCTAGCTGTACACATCTGGTAAACCAATGGCCATATGTGTGTAGCAACCAATCAGCAGCTAGTCCCAGTAGTTTATTCCTACTCCTAAACCTACCTAGGTATGCTTTTCAACAGAGGATAATAAGAGAACAAAGTACATTTGCATTTTCTGCCTGAGCCATGATATTTTAATTTTGATGTCCCATAAACATGGTCAGGCGTCAGTCACATGTTAATAGGGTCTGGCATGGAGGAAGTGCTACCCACACAGCATCACCCTGTTACTAAGCAAGCAATGGACTGAGTGATAGTGACAGTGACACAAGTGGGCGTGTCTCCCCCCAGAGGGCATCACTACTCCTTGGTATGCGCTGCATCCTTTATATCGCACCTTCAGCCCTTTGGCACGGTTGATGGCCCTCAGGGGACGCAGTACCCTCAGCACACGCAGGATCTTCACAACAGAGATTGCGCTGGAGCTGCAGAGGGAATAGACACACAAATAGAGTCAACAAGGAAGACACAAACACAGCTCACAGACCTACAGTGTCTCACATGACTTACTTAGGGTTCTTAAATTCAAACCCATTCTAATCAATTAGAAAACCCAACAATAACCAGTTTATTACAAGCTTATCAAATGCACCTGTGCCATGAAAACACCCACTATACTCTGCATGAAAGCACTAGCCAGAAGTTTTTCAAATTATTTGGAACTTTAAAAATTCTAAAGTGGCGTGAAACCTACATTTAGTCACCAATCAGCAAGCGCTACCCAGGTGCTGAACAAAAAATGGGCCGGCTCCTAAGCTTACATTCCTGATTTTTAAATAAAGATACCAAGAGAACGAAGAAAAATTGATAATAGGCGTAAATTAGAAAGTTGCTTAAAATGACATGCTCTATCTGCGTGATGAAAGAAAAATTTTGGGTTTGAAACCCCAAATTTGTCTTTTGAGATTCAGACAGAGAGGCCTATTTATCAAGCCGTCAACTGTGCTGCATTCGCCGGCACCAATACGCTCGCCTAACATTGCGGCCACAGACCTGAATACGCTCTCCTTATTTATCAAAAAAGCTGTCAAAAAGCCACGCACCAAGTACGGGGCCATGAGCAGCGGACTGTTGTTAACTAGCAGTCATCGATCTCACTGCTATTCTGCTTTTTCCCAACTTTATTTATAGCCTGTCACTAAACACCACCACTATACTAAAATGTTTAACACCGCTCCCGGACCCCGCCACAACTAAATAAAGTTATTAACCCCTATCCCGCTGCTCCCGGAGCCCACCGTAACTAAATAAAGTTATTAACCCCTAAACCCCTGGCCTCCCACATCACTACCACTTACTAAACCTATTAACCCCTAAACCGCCAGCCCCCCACATCGCCATAAACTAAATTAAGCTATTAACCCCTAAACCTAACAACCCGCTAACTTTACATTAAATATTAACTCATCCCTATCTTATAATACATTTAAACTTACCTTTAGAATTAAAATAAACTATATTAAACTATTAATTACTTACCCTATTATACTAAAATTACATTAAACTATATTAAACTATTAATTAACCTACCCTAACTATTATACTAAAATTACATTCAACTATATTAAACTATTAATTAACCTACCCTTACTATTATACTAAAATTACATTAAACTATATTAAACTATTAATTAACCTACCCTAACTATTATACTAAAATTACATTAAACTATATTAAACTATTAATTAACCTAAAAACAAGTGTTATAAAGCGCTAAGGTCTAAAAATTAATCCAGGCCTCTCCCTAACCACCTCTCTAAATGGCTATATAGAAAACAGAGTATCAAAATATAAAATGAGAGGGCGCTAAAAGCAATAAACATAATTAAACATATATATAGCAAGTAAAAATTACTAACATCAAAAAATTGAAGGGACGTCTCCCTATAAAAAATGTAATCTTAAAAATACCACCAATATATTCCAAAAAAATCACTAAGTGCGGGACTCACTGACATTCTCCGTTACTTCATGCTGCCTGAATTTCTATTTTGTCCTGGAGCCGTTGTTACTAAAAGTCACAAAGTAAGGTGTTAACCTCAGTCAGGACAGATCCAGCCAGTGACACGGACCACTACCGTGCTCAACCACCGAGAGGAAACCGCCACCAGTGTGGTCAGAACGGCTTGCTGTGAGACGGTTAAACCTTAGTGGGAGTTTACCTGGAAGCTCGAATATCACTCAATCACCACGGGTGAACCTTTACTACATAAGCTGAGCGGCCTGCTTTTAGCCGACAAAAGAAAACGGTATGACGCCCTGGAGCGCCCTTCTTAATATATACACAAGTACTTTTGATAATTGCATATAAAAGGTGGAACGCTGTCTTTAAACTTTAGGCACTCATCTATTTAAGAACTGCCACAAAGTGACTGAAAGTGTTATGCAACATTGTTAATCATTTTTTGGATCATTACCAACTGCTGGTCCCTGAGCATTTGCGGATCAATTTTATTGCAATTACCAGTGGCCTACATCGATTTGACTATACTTTTTTGTCCTTATACAAACGGATGATAAATGGTATTTTAACATTTTTTTGGAATATATTGGTGGTATTTTTAAGATTAAATTTTTTATAGGGAGACGTCCCTTCAATTTTTTGATGTTAGTAATTTTTACTTGCTATATATATGTTTAATTATATTTATTAAACTCATAATTTTTTAGAGATTAAGTGTGGTATTTATTCTTGCTTTTAGCGCCCTCTCATTTTATATTTTGATACTCTATTAATTAACCTACCCTAACTATTATACTAAAATTACATTCAACTATATTAAACTATTAATTAACCTACCCTAACTATTATACTAAAATTACATTCAACTAAAAATTAAATTAACTATATTATATATTTAAAAACCTAACCTTACTCAAGTTATTTAAATCTACAATTAAAAATTACTAAGTTACAACAAAATAGAAAACACTAACGGCTAGATTACGAGTTGTGCGTTAGGGTAAAAAAGCAGCGTTAAGAGGTCCTAATGCTGCTTTTTTACGCCCGCTGGTATTACGAGTCTTGCAGGTTTAGGGGCACCACACACTTGTTTGGCCTTACCGCAAAACGACTTACGTAAACTTCGTAAAGTCTTTTTTCTATGGGACTTCCATAGCGCCGGTATTACGAGTCTGTTCTGGGAGGCCAAAAAGTGAGCAGTACAGCCTACCCTGTCAAGAGTCCTAACGCATTTAAAAGTCAGTAGTTATGAGTTTTATGGTACAACGCCGTAGCATAAAACTCATAACTAAAGTGCTAAAAAGTACACTAACACCCATAAACTACCTATTAACCCCTAAATTGAGGCCCTCCCACATCGCAAACACTATAACAATTTTAACCCCTAATCTGCCGCTCCGGATACCGCCGCCACCTACATTATATTTATGAACCCCTAATCTGCTGCCCCCAACATCGCCGACACCTACATTATATCTATTAACCCCTAATCTGCCTTCCCCAATGTCGCCGACACCTACATTATATTTATTATCCCCTAATCTGCCGCCCCCAACGTCGCCGACACTATATTAAAGTTATTAACCCCTAAACCTAAGTCTAACCCTAAACCTAATACCCACTAACTTAAATATTATTTAAATAAATCTAAATAAATATTCCTATTATTAACTAAATTATTCCTATTTAAAACTAAATACTTACCTATAAAATAAACCCTAAGCTAGCTACAATATAACTAATAGTTACATTGTAGCTAGCTTAGGGTTTATTTTCATTTTACAGGCAAGTTTGTATTTATTTTAACTAGGTAGAATAGTTATTAAATAGTTATTAACTATTTAATAACTACCTAGCTAAAATAAATACAAAAGTACCTGTAAAATAAAACCTAACCTAAGTTACAATAACACCTAACACTACACTATAATTAAATAAATTTACTAAATTAAATACAATTAAATAAATTACATACAATTAGCTAAATTAAATTAAATTAGCTAAAGTACAAAAACAAACAAACACTAAATTACAGAAAATAATAAACAAATTACAGATATTTAAACTAATTACACCTAATCTAATAGCCCTATTAAAATAAAAAAGCCCCCCCCCCAAAAAAAAAACCCTAGCCTAAACTAAACTACCAATAGTCCATAAAAGGGCCTTTTGCAGGGCATTGCCGCAAAGTAATCAGCTCTTTTACCTGTAAAAAAAATACAAACAACCCCCCCAACAGTAAAACCCACCACCCACACAACCAACCCCCCAATTAAAATACTATCTAAAAAAACCTAAGCTCCCCATTGCCCTGAAAAGGGCATTTGGATGGGCATTGCCTTTAAAAGGGCAGTTAGCTCTTTTGCTGCCCAAAGTCCCTAACCTAAAAATAAAACCCACCCAATACACCCTTAAAAAAACAGCTGGGAGAAGTCTTCATCCAAGCCGGGCGAAGTGATCCTCCAGACGGGCAGAAGTCTTCATCCAGACGGCATCTTCTATCTTCATCCATCCGGCGCGGAGCGGGTCCATCTTCAAGACATCCGACGTGGAGCATCCTCTTCTGCCGACGGACTCACGACGAATGAAGGTACCTTTAAGTGACGTCATCCAAGATGGCGTCCCTTAGATTCTGATTGGCTGATAGAATTCTATCAGCCAATCGGAATTAAGGTAGAAAAAAAATCCTATTGGCTGATGAAAGCAGCCAATAGAATTGAGCTTGCATTCCATTGGCTGATTGGAACAGCCAATAGAATGCCAGCTCAATCCTACTGGCTGATTGGATCAGCCAATAGGATTGAACTTCAATCCTATTGGCTGATTGCATCAGCCAATAGGATTTTTTCTACCTTAATTCTGATTGGCTGATAGAATTCTATCAGCCAATCGGAATCTAAGGGACACCATCTTGGATGACATCACTTAAAGGTACATTCAGTCGTCGTTAGTCCGTCGGTAGAAGAGGATGCTCCGCGTCGGATGTCTTGAAGATGGACCCGCTCCGTGCCAGATGGATGAAGATAGATGCCGTCTGGATGAAGACTTCTGCCCGTCTGGAGGACCACTTCACCCGGCTTGGGTGAAGACTTCTCCCGGATTCGTTGAGGACTTCGGCCGGGCTTGGATGAAGACGTCTCCCGGTAAGTCGATCATAGGGGGTTAGTGTTAGGTTTTTTTTAAGGGTGTATTGGGTGGGTTTTATTTTTAGGTTAGGGGCAAAAGAGCTAAGTGCCCTTTTAAGGGCAATGCCCATCCAAATGCCCTTTTCAGGGCAATGGGGAGCTTAGTTTTTTTTTAGATAGTATTTTATTTGGGGGGTTGGTTGTGTGGGTGGTGGGTTTTACTGTTGGGGGGTTGTTTGTATCTTTTTTTACAGGTAAAAGAGCTGATTACTTTGGGGCAATGCCCCGCAAAAGGCCCTTTTAAGGGCTATTGGTAGTTTAGTTTAGGCTAGGGTTTTTTTTTATTTTGGGGGGGGCTTTTTATTTTAATAGGGCTATTAGATTAGGTGTAATTAGTTTAAATATCTGTAATTTGTTTATTATTTTCTGTAATTTATTGTTTTTTTTGTACTTTAGCTAATTTAATTTATTTAGCTAATTGTATGTAATTTATTTAATTGTATTTAATTTAGTAAATGTATTTAATTATAGTGTAGTGTTAGGTGTTATTGTAACTTAGGTTAGGTTTGATTTTACAGGTACTTTTGTATTTATTTTAGCTAGGTAGTTAGTAAATAGTTAATAACTATTTAGTAACTATTCTACCTAGTTAAAATAAATACAAACTTGCCTGTAAAATAAAAATAAACCCTAAGCTAGCTACAATGTAACTATTAGTTATATAGTAGCTAGCTTAGGGTTTATTTTATAGGTAAGTATTTAGTTTTAAATAGGAATTATTTAGTTAATTATAGGAATATTTATTTAGATTTATTTAAATTATATTTAAGTTAGTGGGTGTTAGGTTTATGGTTAGACTTAGGTTTAGGGGTTAATAACTTTAATATAGTGTCGGCGACGTTGGGGGCGGCAGATTAGGGGTTAATAAATATAATGTAGGTGTCGGCGACATTGGGGAAGGCAGATTAGGGGTTAATAAATAGTATGTAGGTGTTGGCGATGTTGGGGGCAGCAGATTAGGGGTTTATACATATAATGTAGGTGGCAGCGGGGTCCAGAGCGGCAGATTAGGAGTTAATAATATAATGCAGGTGTCAGCGATGTCAGGGGCGGCAGATTAGGGGTTAATAAGTGTAAGATTAGGGGTGTTTAGACTCAGGGTTCATGTTAGGGTGTTAGGTGTAGACATAAATTTTATTTTCCCATAGGAATCAATGGGGCTGCATTAAGGAGTTTTACGCTGCTTTTTTGCAGGTGTTAGACTTTTTTTCAGCCGGCTCTCCCTGTTGATTCCTATGGGGAAATCATGCACGAGCACGTTACACCAGCTCACCGCTGACTTAAGCAGCGCTGGTA
Organism: Bombina bombina; assembly: GCF_027579735.1. Taxonomy (NCBI): domain Eukaryota; kingdom Metazoa; phylum Chordata; class Amphibia; order Anura; family Bombinatoridae; genus Bombina; species Bombina bombina. The sequence continues at coordinate 104,052,367 of NC_069510.1, forward strand.
TTGGAGTGCGGTAATGAGCAAAATTTTGCTCAATGCTCACTTCTTGTCTTTTAACGACGGGTTTCTGAAAACTCGTAATACCAGTGCTGCAGGTAAGTGAGCGATGAGGGAAAACTGCTCGTTAGCACCGCACAGCCTCTAACGCAAAACTCGTAATCTAGGTGTAAGTTACAAAAAAAAATAAACACTAAATTACACAAAATAAAAAATAAATGATCAAATATTTAAACTAATTACACCTAATCTAAGAGCCCTAAAAAAGCCCCCCAAAATAAAAAAAAACTAGCCTACAATAAACTACCAATGGCCCTTAAAAGGGCCTTTTGCGGGGCATTGCCCCAAAGAAATCAGCTCTTTTACCTGTAAATAAAAATACAAACACCCCCCCAACAGTAAAACCCACCACCCACACAACCAAGCCCCCCACATAAAAAGCTATCTAAAAAACCTAAGCTCCCCATTGCCCTGAAAAGGGCATTTGGATGGGGATTGCCCTTAAAAGGGGGGTTGTTTGTATTTTTATTTACAGGTAAAAGAGCTGATTTCTTTGGGGCAATGCCCTGCCAAAAGGCCCTTTTGGTAGTTTCTTGTAAGCTAGGTGTTTTTTTTATTTTGGGGGGCTTTTTTATTTTCATAGGGCTCTTAGATTAGGTGTAATTAGTTTAAATATTTGATAATTTATTTTTTATTTTGTGTAACTTAGTTGTTATTTTTTTGTAATTTTTAATTGTAGATTGAAATAACTTGAGTAGGTTTAGGTTTTTAAATATATAATATAGTTAATTACATTTTTAGTTTAATGTAATTTTAGTATAATAGTTAGGGTAGGTTAATTAATAGTTTAATATAGTTTAATGTCATTTTAGTATAATAGATAGGGTAGGTTAATTATTAGTTTAATGTAATTTAATGTAATTTTAGTATAATAGTTGGGGTAGGTAATTAATAGTTTAATATAGTTTATTTTAATTCTAAAGGTTTTAATTTATTATAAGATAGGGATGAGTTAATATTTAATGTAAAGTTAGCGGGTTGTTAGGTTTAGGGGTTAATAGCTTAATTTAGTTTATGGCGATGTGGGGGGCTGGTTTAGGGGTTAATAGGTTTAGTAAGTGGTAGTGATGTGGGAGGCCAGGGGTTTAGGGGTTAATACATTTATTTAGTTGCGGCGGGGTCCGGGAGCGGCGTTATAGTGGTTAATACATTTATTTAGTTGCGGCGGTGTCAGGGAGCTGCGGGATAGGGGTTAATAACATTATGTAGGTTGCGGCGATGTTGGGGCGGCAGATTAGGGGTGTTTAGACTCGGGCTTATGTTAGGGTATTAGGTGTAAACGTAACTTTTATTCTACCATAGAAATCAATGGGATATTGGGCAGCAGCGAACATGAGCTTTCGCTGCTTTCAGACTCCCATTGATTCCTATGGCATCCGCAGCCTCCAGGGTTGCGGATTGAAAACCAGGTACGCTGGGCCGGAATAGCGGCAAACGTACCGGTTAGAAGTTTGATAACTTGCAAAAGTTGTCAGATAGTGCCGAATTTGTATTCGGAACATCTGTAATGACGTAAACATTGATCTGTGTCGGATTGAGACCGGCGGATCTTATGTTACGTCACAGATTTCCACTTTTGCCGGTCTGTAGGCTTTGATAAATAGGGCGAATCAGGCTCGCCACAATTACGCTGCGGAATTCCAGCGTATTTGCGGTTGACGGCTTGATAAATAGGCCTCAGAGGGTGCAATTTAAAAAACAAAATTCAGTTTACTTCTATTATCACATTTAGGGCTAGATTACAAGTGAGGCGCAAACAGTTTTGAGCAATCAATATCGTCATTTTGCGATGCAATTTTGCTAGCACAATTTTGATTTACGCGAAAATCCTTACCGCTGTGATGAATTGATTTTCGAAAATAAAACGTTGCACAAAACACATAAAAAATACATTACAAAGTACACTAACACTCATATTAACACTGTCTAATAAAAATTGTAACAAAAAAATATTGCACACAAAAGTTATAAAGGCTCAAAGATAAAAGAGCCGCCAACTTTAACATAGACATACATATACATGTCTAAACATGTATATGTATGTATATGTATATAAAACACGGAAGGAAACTGCACTCCAAGACCGGAACAGGTACACATCCAATGACTCAGCAACATCCCAGTCCTGGGTGCTAAATAGCACTCCTAAAAAGCTGTGCTGTATTTCTTTGGGTGATTACATACACCTGTGCACCCCTCCTTTGTTCTCAGTTTGTTTGGCTTTGTGAGCTTGCATGGTGTGGCTGTGTTAGGAACTCAGGCAGTGGAAAGGACCTTGACGTGGTGCCTGAGCTTTTCCCATTTGGCCAGATGCGGTAACTAACCTTTCCAGTTGTGATTTTATCTTAGCTGTGAGCTAGCTGGTGAGTGCTGGGTGTCTCTATGTGTTGTATGTATATATATATATATATATATATATATATATATGTTTGTCTATATATGTGTACATATGTATTAATGTATTATTATGTGTATATATTTATTTAACAGACATATATACACATATAAATACATTAATATACTGTATATGTATACATATTTTTCATATTTTCATGTCAGGTATGCCCATATTACAGCATGCAATAATTTTTCCGCATATTACAGTATGCAATCGTGTTTGCCCATATTACAAAAAAACATGTTAAAGAACATTGGAATAAGAAATATATGGTAGGACGTTCCATGCCCTCCTAGCGGCGTTAAAGCCCAGCGCTGTTAGGACGGAATGGAACAGCCTAACTGCGTGAAGGGGTTAACATATTTTCCATGTGTTTTAAGAAACTTTTATTTTAACCCTTACACTTTACTTCAGGTCTCCGGTCGCACTAATTCTTCTAGCACTATTTTGCGTTGTGCTCGAGTGCAGCCCAAAACTTTCAACTTGTAATATAAAAGATATTTAGCGTGAGCACGGTATCCTTTCCTTCTCTGGTTAATCTGTTTTACCATAGACTTGTAATATCAATCTACGTGCTAAGTTTAGCACGGTCCAGCAAAATTGATAGCAACCTGCGCTATCAATAGCGCTCCACTTGTAATCTGGGCCAATAGCAGTTATTTGACTTCAGAGAGAGACGGTTGACGGACAAGGGATTTCTTTGGACTTACTGAATCCCAAAGGAGATGAGCGACACACTGACCACCAGTAGATCCAGGAGATTGAACCAGTTCCTGCAGAAGGAGCCCTTGTGCAAGAAAGCACCATACGCTGTCATCTGGTATGATTAAGGGACCAGCCACATGAACAGAGAAATAAACAGTGAGAGAAGGGAATGTGAGTGCTCTTGTTGCAATGTAAGTCAAAGTGCAACTGACCATTGAAGCTCACACCAATATTATAAGACAGCATTATGGATACCTGGGAGTCCAAGACATACAATCTGTAGAGTAACATCTCACCTGAGTTTTAGGCCAGAGCACAAGGAGGTACGAGGTTGGAACACATACAACTGAAGGCAAGAGGGGATGATGGTGGGATAAGAGGCACTAACTGAGGGAGTAGTGTGAAAAGGGGCTACGCTGGGTCTGGTCACCTTCAGTAAGATCTCCACTGTGAATATGGAGGTGAAAGCATAATCAAAATATCCCAAGATCTGCAAAGAAAAAAACAACACATTTATGTTGTGAAAGACAATGTAATTCAAGCATGCTGGTTCATGTGCATCAAAACTTACGTGATTACGGAATGAGTGAGCTCGGATTGGGTCCTCAGCCGCCAGCGAGATGCTGCTTAGGATGATGAAGACCAGTATGAGGTTGGTGAAGATGTGATGATGAATGAGCCGATGGCACCCAACACGTAAGCTATGGAAAGAGTTGAGAGAAAGGCACAATGTGAGATTACCGGGGACAGAGGAAAGGGGAGAAATGAAAAAAATATGGTGCTCTTAAAAATGTTACACAAATACAAGGAGATGGCGATTGGAGTGGGGGAAATGCATTATGCAATAAAGAAAGAAGTAAAGAACTAAAGAAGAAACAATAGTTAGAGAGGTGGATGATGACTACACTCTATACTAGAATGGACAGAAAAAAAAACTATAGGAGAAAATGAGAAGTAAAGATAAAGTGGACACTAGAATAAAGTGATAGAGGAGGGAAAGACACATAAAGAGGACAATGACATGCATGACACGTAAGCACAGCCAAAGTGCAGTTTAGAAAGAGAGCCTCACAGGTTGGTGCTACTGAGGATGAAGAATGCGCTGCCCTCAGGAATTGGAAGGACCTTCTCCTTTGGTGCAAACTCTGCCAGTTTATCCAGATGGGAGTCTGGGAGGCTGCCCTCCTCGTCTTCTTCCTCTTCCGCTGAGAGTGAAAGAGATATGGGTAAGTCATCCACTGCCAGAGGCCAGCAGTGTATTGCTGTGTAGCCCATTCCTTCACATACTTACATGCATTACTCCCCTCTTCCTCTTCGTTCTCCTCCTCCTCACAAGGAGTCTACAAATAGTAATCACCATGTCAGGATACTAACAAGAGTTAAACCTATGGTTTCCAACATTATAATACATATTATGTGGCTTTAAATGTCCATGGTCCTTAAAATCCACAAATAAAGGTACTCAGAAACCCTTAGTTACTGAATAGTTTTCTTGAAGCACTCCTTCACAGAATGGGTGGTTGATTTATGGAATAAACTTCCATTAGAGATGGTAAGGACTGTGGGGACTTTAAGAAGGCCTGAGATAAGCATAAGACTATCCTATGAAGAAGCTTACATTTTATAGGAAATTTGGGCAGACTTGTTGGGCCTATGGTTCTTATCTGCTTTTAAAACCTATGTTTTTATGTTATTAAAATTGTGTGCCAATGTAGACAAAATACACCAAGGTGACAGCATCTCTTCAATTGCTACATAATACTTTTGTGCTTTTGCACCAAAGTCTGGCACATTTCTCCCCACTTGAATATAAAAAGAGAATAGTACTGGAGAGAAATGTCTCTCTTTAGTAAAGGATAACTGAAGCTGTGTTCACAAGTCACAGATCACAACAGTTTTAGGGGCCTATCTATCAAGCCGTCAACATTGTTGCATTCGCCGGCACCAATACGTTCGCCTAACATCACCTAACATCGCGGCCGCAGACCTGAATACGATCTCCATATTTATAAAAAAAGCCGGCAAAAAGCCACGCACCAAGTACGGGGCGATGAGCAGCAGACTGTTGTTAACTAACAGTCATCGATCTCGCTGCTATTCGGCTTTTTACCAACTTTATTTATACCCTGTCACTAAACACCGCCACTATACTAAAATGTTTAACCCCTATCCCGTCGCCCCCGGACCCCACCGCAACTAAATAAATGTATTAACCCCTATCCCGCCGCTCCCGGACCCCACCGCAACGAAATAAAAGTATTAACCCCTATCCCGCCGCACCCAGACCCCACCGCAACTAAATAAAAGTATTAACCCCTATCCCGCCGCTCCCAGACCCCACCGCAACTAAATAAAAGGAATTAACCCCTATCCTGCCACTCCCGGACCCCACCGCAACAAAATAAATGTAATAACCCCTAAACCCCTGGCCTCCCACATCACTACCACTAACTAAACCTATTAACCCCTAAACTGCCAGCCCCCCACATCGCCATAAGCTATTATCCCCTAAACCTAACAACCCGCTAACTTTACATTAAAATTACAACATCCCTATCTTATAATAAATTAAAACTTACCTGTAGAATTAAAAGAAACTATATTAAACTATTAATTAACCTACCCTATTAAATTAAACTATATTAAACTATTAATTAACCTACCCTAACTATTTTACTAAAATTACATTAAACTAACAATTAAATTAACTATATTACATATTAAAAAAACCTACCCTACTCAAATTATTTAAATCTACAATAAAAAATGACTGTTACAAAAAAAACAACTATGTTACAAAATCAAACACTAAGTTACAAAAACAAACAAACCACAGTATCAAAAATAAAAACGAATTACACCTAATCTAATAGCCCTATGAAAATAAAAAAGCCCCCACTAAAATAAAAAAAACCCTAGCCTACAATAAACTACCAATGGCCCTTAAAAGGGGCTTTTGCGGGGCATTGTCCCAAAGAAATCAGCTCTTTTACCTGTAAAGAAAAATACAAATAACCCAACAGTAAAACCCACCACCCACACAACCAACCCCCCCCCAAATAAAAACCCTTTCTAAAAAAACCTAAGCTCCCTATTGCCCTGAAAAGGGCATTTGTATGGGCATTGCCCTTAAAAAGGCATTTAGCTCTTTTACTGCCCAGACCCTACTCTAAAAATAAAACCCACCCAAAAGACCCTTAAATAAACCTAACACTAACCCCCCGATGATCCACTTACAGTTTTTGAAGTTCCGCTTGAAGGATCCATCCAGCCGGTAACAAGTCTTTATCTGGGCGGCAAGAAGTCTTCATCCGGGCGGCCTCTTCCATCTTCATACAGCCGGCGAAGTCTTCATCCATGCGGCCTCTTCTATCTTCATCCATCCGGCGCGGAGCGGGTCCATCCTGAAGACATCCGATGAGAAGCTCCTCTTCAATACGGGCTCCGCCGTAAACTGGATCTTGAATGCAAGTGACGTCATCCAAGATGACGTCCCTTGCATTCCTATTGGTTGAAAGGTTCCAATCAGTCAATAGGCTTTGAGCAGCTCTCATCCAATTGGCTGTTCCAATCAGCCAAAGAGATTTGAGCAGCTCTAATCCTATTGGAACAGCCAATAGGATGAGAGCTGCTCAAATCATATTGGCTGATTGGAACAGCCAATAGGATTTTAGCGGCTCAAATCCTATTGGCTGATTGGAACCTTTCAGCCAATAGGAATGCAAGGGACGCCATCTTGGATGACGTCACTTGCATTCAAGATCCAGTTTACGGCGGAGACCGTATTGAAGAGGAGCTCCTCGTCGGATGTTTTCAGGATGGACCCGCTCCTCGCCGGATGGATGAAGATAGAACTGGCCGCATGGATGAAGACTTCGCCGGCTGGATGAAGATGGAAGAGGCCGCCCGGATGAAGACTTCTTGCCGGCTGGATGGATCCTTCAAGCGGAACTTCAATAACTGTAAGTGGATCGTCGGGCGTTAGTGTTAGGTTTATTTAAGGTTTTTTTGGGTGGGTTTTATTTTTAGAGTAGGGTCTGGGCAGTAAAAGAGCTAAATGCCCTTTTAAGGGCAATGCCGATACAAATGCCCTTTTCAGGGCAATGGGAAACTTAGGTTTTTTAGATAGGATTTTTATTTGGGGGGGTTGGTTGTGTGGGTGGTGGGTTTTACTGTTGGGGGGTGTTTGTATTTTTCTTTACAGGTGAAAGAGCTGATTTCTTTGGGGCAATGCCCCGCAAAAGGCCCTTTTAAGGGAAATTGGTAGTTTATTGTAGACTAGGGGTTTTTTTATTTGGGGGGGGGCTTTTTTATTTTGATAGGGCTATTAGATTAGGTGTAATTCGTTTTTATTTTTGATACTGTGGTTTGTTTGTTTTTTGTAACTTAGTGTTTGTTTTTGTAACTTAGTTTTTTTTTTTGTAATTTAGTAATATTTTATTGTAGATTTAAATAATTTGAGTAGGGTTAGTTTTTTTTAAATATGTAATATAGTTAATTTAATTGGTAGTTTAATGTAATTTTAGTATAATAGTTAGGGTAGGTTAATTAATAGTTTAATATAGTTTAATTTAATTGTAGGATAATAGTTAGGGTAGGTTAATTAATAGTTTAATATAGTTTCTTTTAATTCTAAAGGTAAGTTTTAATTTATTATAAAAGATAGGAATGTTGTAATTTAAATGTAAAGTTAGCGGGTTGTTAGGTTTAGGGGTTAATAGCTTAATTTAGTTTATGGCGGTGTAGGGGGCTGACGGTTTAGTGGTTAATAGGTTTAGTTAGTGGTAGTGATGTGGGAGGCCAGGGGTTTAGGGGTTAATACTTTTATTTAGTTGTGGCGGGGTACGGGAGCGGTGGAATAGGGGTTAATACTTTTATTTATTTGCGGTGGGGTCCAGGAGCGGCAGAATAGGGGTTAATACTTTTATTTAGTTGTGGCGGGGTCCGGGAGCGGCGGAATAGGGGTTAATAACATTATGTAGGTGGTGGCGATGTGGGGGCGGCAGATTAGGGGTGTTTAGACTCGGGGCTTATGTTATGGTGTTAGGTGTAAACTTTACTGGTTTTCAACCATAGAAAATAATGGGATATCTGTCAGCATCGAACATAAGCTTTCGCTGCTTTCAGACTCCCATTGAATCCTATGGCATCCGCGGCCTCCAGGGTGGCGGATTGAAAACCAGGTACACTGGGCCGGAATAGCTGCGAGCGGACCGGTTAACTATTTGATAACTTTGAAAAAGTGTCAAATAGTGCCGAATGTATATTTGGAACATCTGTAATGACGTAAGCATCGATCTGTGTCGGATTGAGACCGGCGGATCGTATGTTACGTCACAGATTTCAACTTGTGCCGGTCTGTAGGCTTTCATAACTAGGTCGAATCAAGCTCGCCACAATTACGCTGCGGAATTCCAGCGTATTTGCGGTTGACGGATTGATAAATATCCCCCTTAGTGTCAGTGCACAGACACAACATGATAAAGTTACCTTCTCCAAGTTGTCGTCTTTATTTTCAGATTTATTGCCCCTGCACAGTAAAATGAGAAGTTGATAATTAACAATATTCAGGACAAGAAAATAAAACAAACCATTTTCATGCAGGGCAAGCTTGTATCACAATTCAACCACAATGATTTAACAGATGGTGATTTAGGATACAAAAGTTAATGTGACATCCCATGTGGAAATGGAGGATGAAACAGAAGGATACAGAGGTTCTCAGGCACCATATGAAATATGTTTAAAGCTCCTACATTAGTGAGACTTAGGACAGTTTATGGGGGGGGGGGGGGTTGGTGCAGTACAGAGGATTGAGATACTCAGCCCTATGGAGATAAGAAATTATTTTGGGTGTGTTTAAAGAAAAAAAAATCTACCTAATATCTTATAACTTAAATAATAAATTAACTGTGAAGAATGAGTGTTAAACCATATATTTATTCTACTGCCCATGTGTGAACAACTATCTACATTCATACACCATATACATGTAAAGGTTGTGATTGTTTAGGAAGGGCCCTTCTGTTCCAGGAAACAGGGAAATCAGTGAAAAGGAAAAGCATAAAAAGTTGACAAAACAAAGTTGCATTATAAAGTGCAAAAATATTCTCAGATATGAATCTGTAGTTACACCCATCTTCCATTTTTTGTTTAATGTCCCTTTAAGAAGTGCTTATCCCAAGTTAATCATCCCATTCTTACTTTTTATCTTTGCTGTTTATATTGTCACTGTCAGCGAGATTGTCCACAGCAATGGCCAAGAAGACGTTCAGTAAAATATCTACACATTTAGGTCAAGGAAATATTTGTAAGTAGCTTACCCTGAGCTCAAATACCTTTACACTACTGTTTATAATGCATTTACACTACTGTTTATAATATGTTTACACTACTGCTTATAATAAGTTTACACTACTGCTTATAATACATTTACACTACTATTTATAATATGTTTACACTACTGTTTTAATAATTCATTTACACTAATGCTTATAATACATTTACACTACTATTTATAATATGTTTACACTACTGTTTTAATAATTCATTTACACTAATGCTTATAATACATTTACACTACTGTTTATAATACATTTACACTACTGTTTATAATAAGTTTACACTACTGCTTATAATACATTTATACTACTGTTTTAGTACGTTTACACTACTGTTTATAATACATTTACACTACTGTTCATAATATGTTTACACTACTGTTTATAATATGTTTACACTACTGTTTATAATATGCTTACACTACTGTTTCTAATACATTTACATTACTGCTACTACACTACTGTTTATAACATGTTTACACTACTGTTTATAATATGTTTACACTACTGTTTATAATAAGCTTACACTACTGTTTATAATATGTTTACACTACTGTTTATAATATGCTTACACTACTGTTTATAATACGTTTACACTGTTTATAAGACGTTTACACTACTGTTTATAATATGCTTACACTACTGTTTATAATACGTTTACATTACTGCTTATAATATGTTTACGCTATTGCTTATAATATGCTTACACTACTGTTTATAATATGTTTACACTACTGTTTATAATACGCTTACACTACTGTTAAAAATACGCTCACACTACTGTTTATAATATGATTACATTACTGGTTATAATACATTTACATTACTGTTTATAACATGTTTACACTACTGTTTATAATAAGCTTACACTACTCTTTATAATATGTTTATATATAAGTTTACACTACTGTTTATAATACGTTAACACTACTGTTTATAATACATTTATACTACTGTTTATAATATGATTATACTACTGTTTATAACATGTTTATACTACTGTTTATAATAAGCTTACACTACTGTTTATAATACGCTTAAACTACAGTTTATAATACGTTTACACTACTCTTTATAATATGTTTATATATAAATTTACACTACTCTTTATAATACGCTTACACTACTGTTTATAATACATTTACACTACTGTTTATAATATGATTATACTACTGTTTATAACATGTTTATACTACTGTTTATAATAAGCTTACACTAATGTTTATAATATGATTATACTACTGTTTATAACATGTTTATACTACTGTTTATAATAAGCTTACACTACTGTTTATAATACGCTTTCACTACTATTTATAATATGTTTACACTACTGCTTATAATACGTTACACTACTGTTTATAATACGCTTAAACTACAGTTTACAATACGTTTACACTACTCTTTATAATATGTTTATATATATATTTACACTACTCTTTATAATACACTTACACTACTGTTTATAATACATTTACACTACTGTTTATAACATGTTTATACTACTGTTTATAATAAGCTTACACTACTGTTTTAAATAAAGAAAAATTATCGAGACAGGACTGCAAGAAAAAATTCTTAAAAAAAAGCAACACAATCTTTACTAATTCCACATGCTGGGTGGGGGTTTCGGTGAGAAACCTGATCACACCCCCAGAACGTTCATAATCATCTGGTAGCTCTGTCTGAAAGGTTTCTGAGGCATCACTAGTGAGACTATTTTCTACAAAAAACAGACGTGAATATTCTACCCTTACAAACATAAACATTTACTGAGTATTAAAGGACCATGAAATACAGTATAATACAAATAAGCAGTAGATTTTCTTCCGACAAATTTCAAAATTGACTTCAATTTGTCGGCCCCCAGTATCATGTGACAGCCATTAGCCAATCATAGACTCATATACGTGTGTATATATATACCTGTATATATATATATATATATATATATATATTTATTTATTTATTTATTTTTTAAGGAGGAACAACTGTATAGACTTTTTTTCTGTCTTTATCCCGAGGGGTTCTCTTAGGCTTACAGATACATATGTTGGGGGTCATTTGAGATGAACTATTGCATGTGTAAGTGAAGGCGAGTGCACTGATTGCACACTGTAGCATGTACAATTAGAGGAGGTTATTTATCTGTGTCACATTACTCCCTTTTGCAATCTACTCCTACTACCTCCTCTCACACAGTAGCTTCAGATTGAAAGGATACAGTTTCCACAGATGAACAGGATGATAAAATACACACAGACCAGCATTCCAGGGAAGAAGGGTCCCCCATAAGCCATGATTCCATCATACATCACCGCATTCCAGTCCTCGCCTGTCAGGATCTGGGCCAGAACACAAAAAGAAGGCAGAGGTATTGTATATTAATTAACACAGAAAGATGATTGACACAGACAGCTACAGACAGACAAATAGACATAGAAACTACAGATATAGAGAGATAGACATAGATAAATAGATAGAAAGATACTGTAGATAGATAGATAGACATAGATATGGATAGATGATATATAGATAGATAGATAGATAGATAGATAGATAGAGATACAGATAGACAGACAGATATATAGAGATAAATAGATAAATATAGATATGGATAGATGATAGATAGACATACATAAATATATATATATAGAGATTGATTGGTTGATAGATAGATATAGATCAATTGGTAGACATAGATATATAGATAGATAGATTGACAGACATAGATAGTGATAGATAGACATAGACAGACAGACATACATAGACAGACAGACAGAGATAAAAAGATATTGATAGATGATAGATAGCTATATAGATAGATAGACATAGATTGATAAATAGATAGATAGATAGATAGATAGATAGACAGATAGATATGTTGACTAGCATAGAACATACATAAATGATTTTACTATTCCATTTTGCCAGATAACATAAAGTGTAAAACACCTGCTATATTTTCCTAAAGCAATATACTGATTTAAGTAAAGAGCTATATAACTTGTGTGCTGGTTGTAGTAACATCATAAATGTCTACACCATTTTTTCTGAACATAATTATCTAACAAAGAAGGTTACTTTATGTACAACAAAACACAAAAAGCTAAGGCTCTCTTATAATAAAGTGTGATTATTTATTTAGCTAAACACATGTAAAGTACTGCTGCATTCTGGGTCAGCAAATCCTTTCTGAATCTGTGATGTAGTTATGATAAACTATTGCCAATAGCAGGTTAAAGGGACATGAAACCCACATTTTTTATTTCACAATTGAGAATGCTCTATTATCTCATTTGCTTCATTCTCTTGGTATACTTTGTTAAAAGGCATACCTAGGTAGGCTCAGAAGCAGCAATGCACTATTGGGAGCTAGCTGTTTCTTGTCATTGGCCCACCTGATGTGTTCAGCTAGCTCCCGGTACTGCATTGCAGTTCCTTCAACAAAGGATATCAAGAGAATGAATCAAATGTGACAATAGAAGTAAATTGAAAAGTTGTCTGAAATTGTATGCTCTATATGAATCATTGAATAAATATTTTGGGTTCCATGTTCCTTTAATGTCACATAAATTATTAGCATGACTAATCAGAGCAAGATGATATTTACTTTAGGACAGCAGAGTATAATGTGCATGGGGGGAGTGGGTAGAGGAAACCTGCCCTGAGCTGTAGGTCTCGTTTAGCACCCTCTAGACAAGGGCTCGACAAACTCAGGAACCTGGGAGTCACTGGATCCTGTATTTTTACCCTGACTCATAACGAGTTATTCTTCATATATCTATATATCATTTTCACTGTCTGACGCTTAAAAATATGTCTGGCGCCTAAATATTCTTACTGGCTCCTAATTTTTAAACAGATTTGTCAAGCAATGTACTAGACAATAATGTGCTACCGATATCATATTGTTGGGCATCACCTGGAAGACGGTGAGTAGGGCCTGAGGAAACGTGTCAAAAGTGCTTCTCTTGGTTTGGGTCTCATCAAAGTTAAATTTGCCCCCAAAGAGCTGCATTCCCAGCAGTGAGAAGATGATGATGAAGAGAAAGAGCAGAAGTAGCAGAGACGCAATGGACTTCATGGAGTTCAGCAGCGACGCAACAAGGTTGCTCAAGGAAGCCCAGTGTCTGCATATAATAGGGACAAAAGATGTGAGGGGGATAAGGAAAAAAAACAGGGCAGGCTAGTGATCTAGTAATAAAATATCAGACTCAAAAAATGAGATTTTTTACCCACAAAGCCCTATGACACACTCACCTGGAAACACTGAAAACAATAACTTTAGTTCTCTTGAATGTTTTGCCTACGTAGGGCTAGATTATGAGTTGAGTTTACTGATGGTATTACGAGTTGAAAGTAAACGCGATCGCTTGAGCACAATCACGATTTACGCTAGAATGATTACCGCGACTTTAGAGCTTTGGTTAAGTGTTTCGCAAAACTAAAAAGCTACACAAAACACATCAAAAATACAAAAAATCACACAAATGTTATAAAAGACTTAAACATATGAAATCTCAGGTGTTAGGGTAAAAAAGCAGGCAAAGGGATTTAACATTGAGATACATACATATACATGTCTAAAGATGGATATGTATATATATATACTGTATATATATATATGTCTATATATGTGTACATATGTATTTATATGTTTCTATATGTATTTACAGACATATATACACATATAAACACATAAATACATATGTACACATATATAGACATATATAAGTGCATTGGAGCCCTTATATACTGTATATATGTCTATATATGTGTACATATATTAGCATATTTTTGCAATATACATTTTTAATAAAGGTTTTAACTATGTATTTACTGTAAATATTTCACATTTCAATGTTCTGCACATAGCAGAATATGTTCTATGTATTTGTAAATAGATATTCCTATATATATATATATATATATATATATATATATATATATATATATATATATATATGTGTGTAATTTTATATATCTATACCATGTCATATAATCATGTATATACAGTATATAGGTATAGATATATATTGTACAAAAATATCATCAGCTATATATAGAAATTTGTATTTATGAATAGATTGAACATATTCTGTTATGGGCAGAACATTTTAATGTGAAACATTCAAATTTTCATGTCGGTTTAGCGCAAATGAGAATATGCGATTGGGATTGTGTAAGAGTGGGGTTGTATGGGAGTGAGCGAAAACAGTTTACTTTCAACTCGTAATACAAGCGCAATCCGATGAGCGCAAAAAGCTCAATTCTAGCGCAATTAACATTCAAGCGGAAGCGTTAATTTGGGCTCCACTCGTAATCTACCCCTTAATGTGAATTTCACATTTCTGCCTACTCATGACATGGTGTAAAAAAACTAAAAATGTGAGAACATAATTTGCAGTGTACTTTTGATCAGAGGTGTAAAACTCCAGTAACTATAAAAGCAACTAAAATCTATAGATGCAAAGTAAAACAATCCCCTTTCTTGAGAAGGCTGCTGACAGCACAGGCCTCTTCTCAGACTTGTATAATGACTCTAGTATACGTGTAATGGTGGCGCTTCACTTCCCTAGACGTCTTTCAAAACCTTCACTGCAACTACAACTTAGAGACAACGAGACCCAAAATGATGTGATAGCTTCAAAACAACAGTAAGAACTCAATGAAAAGCACTCACTAGACATAAAAGGATAATAAACTTTAGTCGTTCTTGTGTGCGTGGTCAAACAGGAATCATCCATGACAACAGCGAATGAACAGCAGACAGTGGATCGAAAGAAGAGTGTACTTTATAAAACAAATCTCAGCTTTAGGGGCCGATTTATCAAGCTCCGTATGAAGCTTGATGCCCCTGTTTACGCGCGAGCCTTCAGGCTCACCGGAAACAGAAGTTATGAAGCAGCGGTCTAAAGACCGCTGCTCCATAACTTGTCTGTCTGCTCTGAGGCTGCAGACAGAAATCAACCTGATCGAATACGATCGGGTTGATTGAAACTCCCTGCTAACGGCTGCAAATCTGCAGGGGACGGTATTGCACCAGCGGTTCACAAGAACTACTGGTGCAGTGATAAATGCCGACAGAGTATGCTGTCAGCATTTATTGATGTGCGGCGGACATGATACGCTACAGATTTGTTTTATAAAAGTACACTCATCTTTTGATACACTGCCTGCTGTTCATTCGCTGTTGTCCTGGATGATTCCAGTTGAACCACAAACGTGAAAACAAATAAAGATCATATTGGGACTCCTAGAGGCCTATTTATCAAATGTCTGTCAGACCTGATCCGACAGTGCGGATCAGGTCCGACAGACATCGCTGAATGCGGAGAGCAATACGCTCTCCGTATTCAGCATTGCACCAGCAACTCTTGTGAGCTGCTGGTGCAACGCTGCCCCCTGCAGACTTGCGGCCAATCGGCAGCCAGCAGTGGGGTGTCAATCAACGCGATCGTACTCGATCGGGTTGATTTCCGGCGATCACTGTCCGCCTGCTCAGAGCAGGTGGACAGGGTTATGGAGCAGCAGTCTTTAGACCGCTGCTTCATAACTGCTGTTTCTGGCGAGTCTGAAGACTCGCCAGAAACATTGGCCCTCAAGCTCCATTCGGGGGCCCCTTGTCTCTAAGTTGCTGTTGCAGTCAAGGGGGTAGATTTAGTAAGTGTTGGGCGGACATGATTTGCTGTAACGAATCATGTCCGCCCAACATTGCTAAATGCAGAGAGCATACGCTGTCGGCATTTAACATTGCACAAGCATTTCTGGTGAAATGCTTGTGCAATGCCGCCCCCTACACATTCTCGGCCAATCGGCCGCTAGCGGGGGGTGTGAATCATCCCGATCGTATCAGATTGGGATGATTGCAGTCCACCACCGACAAGTTAAGGAACAGCTGTCATAAGAGCCGGAAACTACGGACGGAGAAAGCAGCATTCGCTGCTTATTAAATCTCCCCCAAAGGTTTTGAAAGAGCAGGGAAGTAAAGCGCCGCCATTACACGTATACTACAGAGATTTACCAATAAACTTGGAATTACGGATGAAATAATCGACATGACTGAACCCCTCTGACTGACTTAGGCGGTACCGCCTTCTTTTTCAGCGGCCAAAGCAGAGTTTGGATACATTACCTATTGTAAGAGCTAATAAAATTCTTTATAAAAGAGTGCTGAATCCCCTGTCTTTTATCCAGGATTATAATCCAGGATTTTTTCTCTCTTGTTAAACCCACTACAAATATTTAAAGGGTCTGCACCACATTCATTGATGTATATCTATACAATAAGTATTTAGAAATACTTTTGCCAAATTTTTAGCTCCAAGCAGTTGCGTCCCCTCCGTACATTTCTTGAATATATATATATATATATATATATATATATATATATATATATATATACATATATATATATATATATATATATACACATATATTGCATTGTTACAATACTGAGGTTAAGTACAATCTTTCCGAAATATCAACACCAAGAGAACACGATCTTCCATATTTCGTTTTTTAATTAAAGTGATCACAATCTTTCTAAGTCAAGCAAAGCTTCCATTTTCCCACCATGGCACCGTTAACCGCTGACAAAGACTGTTGATCACAGAAAAATGAAATCAGTTAATTGGGTTAGCAGTGTACATGTGTGTAGCAATTGGATAGACTTTAGCTTGTTTTTTCTTTTTCTTTTTTCCCCAGTAACAATATTTTAATGTCATTTACTGATAGGTATACATTGGTATTGATATCTGTAATTGATTTTGCAACTGTTGACATATATATATATATATATATATATATGGTGCCGTTCAATCATCATCAAAAAGGACCATAAATGTTCTTGGTATTGACAGCGCCATCTTGTTTATTGCATCCAATCGTATGCAGATTTGTGGCAGATGTGTGTTGCCAACCAATCTGTGAATGTTGAGCATTTATCCCATGCCTTTGGCTCTTAAATTTGATGTGTACCTGTAATTGTAGGATTGTAATCACCAAAATCAATGTTGTCCATGCTTTGTATGGTTTACTTTCAACTCGCTGCTGCAATATAGTGCTCAATACGCTCTCACAGAGAGGAGATTTTTTTATTTTTTTAATGACACAAAATACCAAACGAAAGAGTCCGATTTGGCAAATAGCAGTAAAATGGAAGGTTTTGAAGAATTGTAAGTTCTATTTGAATCATAAACGTTTCAGTCTAATTTCCATGTGCCTTTAATGAGAACAAGTTCTGTATATACAAATGTAATGATTATGTTTAGCAGTGGGCAGCAGGGGTACGGTATAAAGGGTATAAGGGATAAAATACAATTATATGGCACAACGTGCTCATCCTAATATCAGATTAAAAGTACTTTATAATTACAACAGACAGATTTGTGCAATCCCTTTACAGATATGGGTGTCAGGATCTGTGATCAAGTTCACTTTCAACACAGATATGATAATAGTGATGGTGTTATAACAAATATTACTGTCCTGTGGTGATATAACAAATATTACTGTCCTGTGGTTATATAACAAATATTACTGCCCAGTGGTGATATAACAAATATTACTGTTCAGTGGTGGTATAACAAGTATTACTGCCCAGTGGTGGTATAACAAATATTACTGTCCAGTGGTGATATAACAAATATTACTGTTCAGTGGTGGTATAACAAGTATTACTGCCCAGTGGTGGTATAACAAATATTACTGTCCTGTGGTGATATAACAAATATTACTGTCCAGTGGTGGTATAACAAATATTACTGTCCTGTGGTGATATAACAAATATTACTGTCCTGTGGTGATATAACAAATATTACTGCCCAGTGGTGATATAACAAATATTACTGTCCAGTGGGGATATAACAAATATTACTGTCCTGTGGTGATATAACAAATATTACTGTCCAGTGGTGGTATAACAAATATTACTGTCCTGTGGTGATATAACAAATATTACTGTCCAGTGGTGGTATAACAAATATTACTGTCCTGTGTTGATATAACAAATATTACTGCCCAGTGGTGGGATAACAAATTGTACTGTCCAGTGATGGTATAACAAATATTACTGCCCAGTGGTGATATAACAAATTCTACTGTCCAGTGGTGATATAACAAATTCTACTGTCCAGTGGGGATATAACAAATATTACTGTCCAGTGGTGGGATAACAAATATTACTGTCCAGTGGTGGTATAACAAATATTACTGTTCGTGAGTATTAACTTAGTAGCAAGGGAATACTCACAAATTGTATTGCACACAGTAGTGCAAATGGAACATACTAGGTATATTATGGTGACCTAGTGCACATGTGTACCAGGATAGTGCTGCTGCAGTGGGAGATGAACTCCAAGTGAGCTGTGGATGAACGTCAGAACCGAAGAACAGAAGACTCCAGTGTAAAGTGGATATAAAAGATTTAATAAAAACAAGTAGTTTTTAAAAAACACAGATCTAACAATGAACCTGTGTTAAAAACAATGCTACGCGTTTCTAAGCACTAACCATGCTTTTTCCTCAGGCAAATGATGTTTTTAACACAGGTTCATTGTTAGATCTGTGTACACATGTGCACTAGGTCACCATAATATACCTAGTATGTTCCATTTGCACTACTGTGTGCAATACAATTTGTGAGTATTCCCTTTCTACTAAGTTAATACTCAATATATCTCCACAATTGATTTGCACTAGGGGTCGCCCTCTTTTGTTCCACATTTTTTTCCTACTACAGATTCTTTTTCTGATTTTGGGAGGAGCAGCCACTGCATGGTGCACAGTTCACTGGGACACTGTCAAGTTTCCAGACCACTTTCCTAGGCATTACCTCTGCCTTTCCACATTGTGAGTATGTTTATTTTCTTCTATACTTCATCTATGATTTATTGGCTACACTAGGAGGCGCCCTTTTTTTCTGCTTTGTAAATATTACTGGCCAGTGGTGATATAACAATTATTACTGTCCAGTGGTGATATAACAATTATTACTGGCCAGTGGTGATATAACAAATATTACTGTCCTGTGGTTATATAACAAATATTACTGTCCTGTGGTGATATAACAAATATTACTGTCCTGTGGTTATATAACAAATATTACTGTCCTGTGGTGATATAACAATTATTACTGCCCAGTGGTGGTATAACAAATATTACTGCACAGTGGTGATATAACAATTATTACTGTCCAGTGGTGATATAACAAATATTACTGCCCAGTGGTGATATAACAATTATTACTGTCCAGTGGTGATATAACAATTATTACTGTCCAGTGGTGATATAACAATTATTACTGCCCAGTGGTGGTATAACAAATATTACTGCCCAGTGGTGATATAACAATTATTACTGCCCAGTGGTGGTATAACAATTATTATTGTCCAGTGGTGATATAACAATTATTACTGGCCAGTGGTGATATAACAAATATTACTGTCCAGTGGTGATATAACAATTATTACTGCCCAGTGGTGATATAACAATTATTACTGGCCAGTGGTGATATAACAAATATTACTGCCCAGTGATGATATAACAAATATTACTGTCCTGTGGTGATATAACAAATATTACTGCCCAGTGATGATATAACAAATATTACTGTCCTGTGGTGATATAACAAATATTACTGTCCAGTGGTGATATAACAAATATTACTGTCCAGTGGTGATATAACAATTATTACTGTCCTGTGGTGATATAACAAATATTACTGTCCAGTGGTGATATAACAAATATTACTGTCCAGTGGTGGTATAACAAATATTACTGTCCAGTGGTGATATAACAAATATTACTGTCCAGTGGTGATATAACAAATATTACTGTCCTGTGGTGATATAACAAATATTACTGTCCAGTGGTGATATAACAAATATTACTGTCCAGTGGTGGGATAACAAATATTACTGCCCAGTGATGATATAACAAATATTACTGTCCTGTGGTGATATAACAAATATTACTGCCCAGTGGTGATATAACAAATATTACTGTCCAGTGGTGGTATAACAAATATTACTGTCCAGTGGTGATATAACAAATATTACTGCCCAGTGGTGATATAACAAATATTACTGCCCAGTGGTGATATAACAAATATTACTGTCCAGTGGTGGTATAACAAATATTACTGACCAGTGGTTATATAACAAATATTACTGCCCAGTGGTGATATAACAAATATTACTGCCCAGTGGTGATATAACAAATATTACTGCCCAGTGGTGATATAACAAATATTACTGTCCTGTGGTGATATAACAAATATTACTGCCCAGTGGTGATATAACAAATATTACTGTCCTGTGGTGATATAACAATTATTACTGTCCAGTGGTGGTATAACAAATATTACTGTCCAGTGGTGATATAACAAATATTACTGCCCAGTGGTGATATAACAAATATTACTGCCCAGTGGTGATATAACAAATATTACTGCCCAGTGGTGGTATAACAATTATTACTGTCCAGTGGTGGTATAACAATTATTACTGTCCAGTGGTGGTATAACAAATATTACTGCCCAGTGGTGATATAACAAATATTACTGCCCAGTGGTGATATAACAAATATTACTGCCCAGTGGTGATATAACAATTATTACTGCCCAGTGGTGATATAACAATTATTACTGCCCAGTGGTGATATAACAAATATTACTGTCCTGTGGTTATATAACAAATATTACTGCCCAGTGGTGATATAACAAATATTACTGCCCAGTGGTGATATAACAATTATTACTGCCCAGTGGTGATATAACAATTATTACTGCCCAGTGGTGATATAACAAATATTACTGTCCTGTGGTTATATAACAAATATTACTGTCCTGTGGTTATATAACAAATATTACTGTCCTGTGGTGGTATAACAAATATTACTGCCCAGTGGTGGTATAACAAATATTACTGCCCAGTGGTGATATAACAAATATTACTGTCCTGTGGTGATATAACAAATATTACTGCCCAGTGGTGATATAACAAATATTACTGTCCTGTGGTTATATAACAAATATTACTGTCCAGTGGTGGTATAACAAATATTACTGCCCAGTGGTGATATAACAAATATTACTGTCCAGTGGTGGTATAACAAATATTACTGCCCAGTGGTGATATAACAAATATTACTGTCCAGTGGTGGGATAACAAATATTACTGCCCAGTGGTGGGATAACAAATATTACTGTCCAGTGGTGATATAACAAATATTACTGTCCAGTGGTGATATAACAAATATTACTGCCCAGTGGTGGTATAACAAATATTACTGCCCAGTGGTGGTATAACAAATATTACTGTCCAGTGGTGATATAACAAATATTACTGCCCAGTGGTGGTATAACAAATATTACTGTCCAGTGGTGATATAACAAATATTACTGCCCAGTGGTTATATAACAAATATTACTGTCCTGTGGTTATATAACAAATATTACTGTCCAGTGGTGATATAACAAATATTACTGCCCAGTGGTGATATAACAAATATTACTGTCCAGTGGTGATATAACAAATATTACTGCCCAGTGGTTATATAACAAATATTACTGTCCTGTGGTTATATAACAAATATTACTGTCCTGTGGTTATATAACAAATATTACTGTCCTGTGGTGATATAACAAATATTACTGTCCTGTGGTTATATAACAATTATTACTGTCCTGTGGTGATATAACAAATATTACTGCCCAGTGGTTATATAACAAATATTACTGTCCTGTGGTTATATAACAAATATTACTGTCCTGTGGTTATATAACAAATATTACTGCCCAGTGGTGATATAACAAATATTACTGTCCTGTGGTTATATAACAAATATTACTGCCCAGTGGTGATATAACAAATATTACTGTCCTGTGGTTATATAACAATTATTACTGCCCAGTGGTTATATAACAAATATTACTGTCCTGTGGTGATATAACAAATATTACTGCCCAGTGGTGATATAACAAATATTACTGCCCAGTGGTGGTATAACAAATATTACTGCCCAGTGGTGATATAACAAATATTACTGCCCAGTGGTGGTATAACAAATATTACTGCCCAGTGGTGATATAACAAATATTACTGTCCAGTGGTGATATAACAAATATTACTGTCCTGTGGTTATATAACAAATATTACTGCCCAGTGGTGATATAACAAATATTACTGTCCTGTGGTTATATAACAAATATTACTGCCCAGTGGTGATATAACAAATATTACTGCCCAGTGGTGATATAACAAATATTACTGTCCTGTGGTTATATAACAAATATTACTGTCCTGTGGTTATATAACAAATATTACTGCCCAGTGGTGATATAACAAATATTACTGCCCAGTGGTGATATAACAAATATTACTGTCCTGTGGTTATATAACAAATATTACTGTCCTGTGGTTATATAACAAATATTACTGCCCAGTGGTGATATAACAAATATTACTGTCCTGTGGTGATATAACAATTATTACTGTCCAGTGGTGATATAACAAATATTACTGCCCAGTAGTGGTATAACAAATATTACTGTCCTGTGGTTATATAACAAATATTACTGTCCTGTGGTTATATAACAAATATTACTGCCCAGTGGTGATATAACAAATATTACTGCCCAGTGGTGATATAACAAATATTACTGCCCAGTGGTGATATAACAAATATTACTGTCCTGTGGTGATATAACAAATATTACTGTCCAGTGGTGATATAACAAATATTACTGTCCTGTGGTTATATAACAAATATTACTGTCCTGTGGTTATATAACAAATATTACTGTCCAGTGGTGATATAACAAATATTACTGTCCTGTGGTGATATAACAAATATTACTGTCCAGTGGTGATATAACAAATATTACTGCCCAGTGGTGATATAACAAATATTACTGTCCAGTGGTGATATAACAAATATTACTGTCCTGTGGTGATATAACAAATATTACTGCCCAGTGGTGATATAACAAATATTACTGCCCAGTGGTGATATAACAAATATTACTGTCCAGTGGTGATATAACAAATATTACTGTCCTGTGGTGATATAACAAATATTACTGTCCAGTGGTGGTATAACAAATATTACTGTCCAGTGGTGATATAACAATTATTACTGTCCTGTGGTGATATAACAAATATTACTGTCCAGTGGTGATATAACAATTATTACTGTCCTGTGGTGATATAACAAATATTACTGTCCTGTGGTGATATAACAAATATTACTGTCCAGTGGTTATATAACAAATATTACTGTCCAGTGGTGATATAACAAATATTACTGTCCTGTGGTTATATAACAAATATTACTGTCCTGTGGTGATATAACAAATATTACTGCCCAGTGGTGATATAACAAATATTACTGTCCAGTGGTGATATAACAAATATTACTGTCCTGTGGTGATATAACAATTATTACTGCCCAGTGGTGGTATAACAAATATTACTGTCCTGTGGTTATATAACAAATATTACTGCCCAGTGGTGATATAACAAATATTACTGCCCAGTGGTGGGATAACAAATATTACTGTCCAGTGGTGATATAACAAATATTACTGCCCAGTGGTGATATAACAAATATTACTGCCCAGTGGTGATATAACAAATATTACTGTCCAGTGGTGGTATAACAAATATTACTGCCCAGTGGTGATATAACAAATATTACTGTCCAGTGGTGGTATAACAAATATTACTGCCCAGTGGTGATATAACAAATATTACTGTCCAGTGGTGATATAACAAATATTACTGCCTAGTGGTGATATAACAAATATTACTGCCCAGTGGTGATATAACAATTATTACTGCCCAGTGGTGATATAACAAATATTACTGCCCAGTGGTGATATAACAAATATTACTGCCCAGTGATGATATAACAAATATTACTGTCCAGTGATGATATAACAAATATTACTGCCCAGTGGTGATATAACAATTATTACTGCCCAGTGGTGATATAACAAATATTACTGCCCAGTGATGATATAACAAATATTACTGTCCAGTGGTGATATAACAAATATTACTGCCCAGTGGTGATATAACAAATATTACTGCCCAGTGGTGATATAACAAATATTACTGTCCTGTGGTGATATAACAAATATTACTGCCCAGTGGTGATATAACAAATATTACTGCCCAGTGGTGATATAACAAATATTACTGTCCTGTGGTGATATAACAAATATTACTGCCCAGTGGTGATATAACAAATATTACTGTTCAGTGGTGATATAACAAATATTACTGTCCAGTGGTGATATAACAAATATTACTGTTCAGTGGTGATATAACAAAT
Organism: Bombina bombina; assembly: GCF_027579735.1. Lineage (NCBI taxonomy): Eukaryota > Metazoa > Chordata > Amphibia > Anura > Bombinatoridae > Bombina > Bombina bombina. The sequence goes on from NC_069510.1 coordinate 104,077,207, forward strand.
ATTACTGCCCAGTGGTGATATAACAAATATTACTGTTCAGTGGTGATATAACAAATATTACTGTCCAGTGGTGATATAACAAATATTACTGTTCAGTGGTGATATAACAAATATTACTGTCCAGTGGTGATATAACAAATATTACTGCCCAGTGGTGATATAACAAATATTACTGTCCAGTGGTGATATAACAAATATTACTGTCCAGTGGTGGTATAACAAATATTACTGTCCAGTGGTGGTATAATAAATATTACTGTCCAGTGGTGATATAACAAATATTACTGTCCAGTGGTGATATAACAAATATTACTGCCCAGTGGTGATATAACAAATATTACTGTTCAGTGGTGATATAACAAATATTACTGCCCAGTGGTGATATAACAAATATTACTGTCCTGTGGTGATATAACAAATATTACTGCCCAGTGGTGATATAACAAATATTACTGTCCTGTGGTTATATAACAAATATTACTGTCCAGTGGTGATATAACAAATATTACTGTCCAGTGGTGGGATAACAAATATTACTGTCCTGTGGTGAAATAATAAATATTACTGCCCAGTGGTGATATAACAAATATTACTGTCCAGTGGTAATATAACAAATATTACTGTCCAGTGATGATATAACAAATATTACTGCCCAGTGGTGATATAACAAATATTACTGCCCAGTGGTGATATAACAAATATTACTGTCCAGTGGTGATATCACAAATATTACTGTCCAGTGATGATATAACAAATATTACTGCCCAGTGGTGATATAACAAATATTACTGCCCAGTGGTGGTATAACAAATATTACTGCCCAGTGCTGGTATAACAAATATTACTGCCCAGTGGTGGGATAACAAATATTACTGTCCAGTGGTGATATAACAAATATTACTGCCCAGTGGTGATATAACAAATATTACTGTCCAGTGGTGATATAACAAATATTACTGTCCAGTGGTGGTATAACAAATATTACTGTCCAGTGGTGGTATAATAAATATTACTGTCCAGTGGTGATATAACAAATATTACTGTCCAGTGGTGATATAACAAATATTACTGCCCAGTGGTGATATAACAAATATTACTGTTCAGTGGTGATATAACAAATATTACTGCCCAGTGGTGATATAACAAATATTACTGCCCAGTGGTGATATAACAAATATTACTGTCCTGTGGTGATATAACAAATATTACTGCCCAGTGGTGATATAACAAATATTACTGTCCTGTGGTTATATAACAAATATTACTGTCCAGTGGTGATATAACAAATATTACTGTCCAGTGGTGGGATAACAAATATTACTGTCCTGTGGTGAAATAATAAATATTACTGCCCAGTGGTGATATAACAAATATTACTGTCCAGTGGTGATATAACAAATATTACTGTCCAGTGATGATATAACAAATATTACTGCCCAGTGGTGATATAACAAATATTACCGCCCAGTGGTGATATAACAAATATTACTGTCCAGTGGTGATATAACAAATATTACTGTCCAGTGATGATATAACAAATATTACTGCCCAGTGGTGATATAACAAATATTACTGCCCAGTGGTGATATAACAAATATTACTGTCCTGTGGTGATATAACAAATATTACTGTCCTGTGGTGATATAACAAATATTACTGCCCAGTGGTGATATAACAAATATTACTGTTCAGTGGTGATATAACAAATATTACTGTCCAGTGGTGTTATAACAAATATTACTGTCCTGTGGTTATATAACAAATATTACTGTCCTGTGGTGATATAACAAATATTACTGTCCTGTGGTTATATAACAAATATTACTGTCCAGTGGTGATATAACAAATATTACTGTTCAGTGGTGATATAACAAATATTACTGCCCAGTAGTGATATAACTAATATTACTGCCCAGTGGTGATATAACTAATATTACTGCCCAGTGGTGATATAACAAATATTACTGTTCAGTGGTGATATAACAAATATTACTGTCCAGTGGTGATATAACAAATATTACTGTCCAGTGGTGATATAACAAATATTACTGCCCAGTGGTGATATAACAAATATTACTGTCCAGTGGTGATATAACTAATATTACTGCCCAGTGGTGATATAACAAATATTACTGTCCTGTGGTGATATAACAAATATTACTGTCCAGTGGTGATATAACAAATATTACTGTCCTGTGGTGATATAACAAATATTACTGCCCAGTGGTGATATAACAAATATTACTGTCCTGTGGTGATATAACAAATATTACTGCCCAGTGGTGATATAACAAATATTACTGCCCAGTGGTGATATAACAAATATTACTGTCCAGTGGTGGGATAACAAATTCTACTGTCCTGTGGTGATATAACAAATATTACTGACCAGTGGTGATATAACAAATATTACTGTCCAGTGGTGGGATAACAAATATTACTGTCCTGTGGTGATATAACAAATATTACTGTCCTGTGGTGATATAACAAATATTACTGTCCTGTGGTGAAATAATAAATATTACTGTCCAGTGGTGATATAACAAATATTACTGCCCAGTGGTGATATAACAAATATTACTGTCCTGTGGTGATATAACAAATATTACTGACCAGTGGTGATATAACAAATATTACTGTCCTGTGGTGATATAACAAATATTACTGTCCAGTGGTGATATAACAAATATTACTGCCCAGTGGTGATATAACAAATATTACTGTCCAGTGGTGGGATAACAAATATTACTGTCCAGTGGTGATATAACAAATATTACTGTCCTGTGGTGATATAACAAATATTACTGTCCTGTGGTGAAATAATAAATATTACTGTCCAGTGGTGATATAACAAATATTACTGACCAGTGGTGATATAACAAATATTACTGTCCAGTGGTGGGATAACAAATATTACTGTCCTGTGGTGAAATAATAAATATTACTGTCCAGTGGTGATATAACAAATATTACTGTCCAGTGGTGATATAACAAATATTACTGTCCAGTGGTGATATAACAAATATTACTGTCCTGTGGAGATATAACAAATATTACTGTCCAGTGGTGTTATAACAAATATTACTGTCCTGTGGTGATATAACAAATATTACTGTCCAGTGGTGATATAACAAATATTACTGCCCAGTGGTGATATAACAAATATTACTGTCCTGTGGTGATATAACAAATATTACTGCCCTGTGGTGATATAACAAATATTACTGTCCTGTGGTGATATAACAAATATTACTGTCCTGTGGTGAAATAATAAATATTACTGTCCAGTGGTGATATAACAAATATTACTGTCCTGTGGTGATATAACAATTATTACTGTCCTGTGGTTATATAACAAATATTACTGTCCTGTGGTTATATAACAAATATTACTGCCCAGTGGTGGGATAACAAATATTACTGTCCTGTGGTGAAATAATAAATATTACTGTCCAGTGGTGATATAACAAATATTACTGTCCAGTGGTGATATAACAAATATTACTGCCCAGTGGTGATATAACAAATATTACTGCCCAGTGGTGATATAACAAATATTACTGTCCAGTGGTGATATAACAAATATTACTGCCCAGTGGTGATATAACAAATATTACTGCCCAGTGGTGATATAACAAATATTACTGTCCTGTGGTGATATAACAAATATTACTGTCCAGTGGTGATATAACAAATATTACTGTCCTGTGGTGATATAACAAATATTACTGTCCAGTGATGATATAACAAATATTACTGCCCAGTGGTGATATAACAAATATTACTGCCCAGTGGTGATATAACAAATATTACTGCCCAGTGGTGATATAACAAATATTACTGTCCTGTGGTGGGATAACAAATATTACTGCCCAGTGGTGATATAACAAATATTACTGTCCAGTGGTGATATAACAAATATTACTGTCCTGTGGTGATATAACAAATATTACTGTCCTGTGGTGATATAACAAATATTACTGTCCAGTGATGATATAACAAATATTACTGTCCTGTGGTGATATAACAAATATTACTGCCCAGTGGTGATATAACAAATATTACTGTCCAGTGATGATATAACAAATATTACTGTCCAGTGGTGATATAACAAATATTACTGCCCAGTGATGATATAACAAATATTACTGTCCTGTGGTGATATAACAAATATTACTGCCCAGTGGTGATATAACAAATATTACTGTCCAGTGATGATATAACAAATATTACTGTCCAGTGGTGATATAACAAATATTACTGCCCAGTGGTGATATAACAAATATTACTGCCCAGTGGTGATATAACAAATATTACTGTCCTGTGGTGGGATAACAAATATTACTGCCCAGTGGTGATATAACAAATATTACTGTCCTGTGGTGATATAACAAATATTATTGACCAGTGGTTATATAACAAATATTACTGCCCAGTGGTGATATAACAAATATTACTGCCCAGTGGTGATATAACAAATATTACTGTCCTGTGGTGGGATAACAAATATTACTGTCCTGTGGTGATATAACAAATATTACTGTCCTGTGGTGATATAACAAATATTACTGTCCTGTGGTGGGATAACAAATATTACTGCCCAGTGGTGATATAACAAATATTACTGTCCAGTGGTGATATAACAAATATTACTGCCCAGTGGTGATATAACAAATATTACTGTCCTGTGGTGGGATAACAAATATTACTGTCCAGTGGTGGTATAACAAATATTACTGCCCAGTGGTGATATAACAAATATTACTGCCCAGTGGTGGGATAACAAATATTACTGTCCTGTGGTGAAATAATAAATATTACTGTCCTGTGGTGAAATAATAAATATTACTGCCCAGTGGTTATATAACAAATATTACTGTCCTGTGGTGGGATAACAAATATTACTGTCCAGTGGTGATATAACAAATATTACTGTCCTGTGGTGGGATAACAAATATTACTGCCCAGTGGTGGGATAACAAATATTACTGTCCAGTGGTGATATAACAAATATTACTGCCCAGTGGTGATATAACAATTATTACTGCCCAGTGGTGATATAACAAATATTACTGTCCAGTGGTTATATAACAAATATTACTGCCCAGTGGTGATATAACAAATATTACTGTCCAGTGGTTATATAACAAATATTACTGTCCTGTGGTTATATAACAAATATTACTGTCCAGTGGTGATATAACAATTATTACTGTCCAGTGGTGATATAACAAATATTACTGCCCAGTGGTGGTATAACAAATATTACTGTCCTGTGGTGATGTAACAAATATTACTGCCCAGTGGTGGTATAACAAATATTACTGCCCAGTGGTGGTATAACAAATATTACTGTCCAGTAGTGATATAACAAATATTACTGCCCAGTGGTGATATAACAAATATTACTGCCCAGTGATGATATAACAAATATTACTGTCCAGTGATGATATAACAAATATTACTGCCCAGTGGTGGGATAACAAATATTACTGTTCAGTGGTGATATAACAAATATTACTGCCCAGTGATGATATAACAAATATTACTGTCCAGTGGTGGGATAACAAATATTACTGCCCAGTGGTGATATAACAAATATTACTGCCCAGTGGTGGTATAACAAATTTTACTGCCCAGTGGTGATATAACAAATATTACTGCCCAGTGGTGATATAACAAATATTACTGTCCTGTGGTGATATAACAAATATTACTGCCCAGTGATGATATAACAAATATTACTGCCCAGTGGTGATATAACAAATATTACTGCCCAGTGGTTATATAACAAATATTACTGCCCAGTGGTGATATAACAAATATTACTGCCCAGTGGTGATATAACAAATATTACTGTCCTGTGGTGGTATAACAAATATTACTGCCCAGTGGTGATATAACAAATATTACTGCCCAGTGGTGATATAACAAATATTACTGCCCAGTGGTTATATAACAAATATTACTGCCCAGTGGTTATATAACAAATATTACTGCCCAGTGGTTATATAACAAATATTACTGCCCAGTGGTTATATAACAAATATTACTGCCCAGTGGTTATATAACAAATATTACTGCCCAGTGGTGATATAACAAATATTACTGCCCAGTGGTTATATAACAAATATTACTGCCCAGTGGTGATATAACAAATATTACTGCCCAGTGGTGATATAACAAATATTACTGCCCAGTGGTGGGATAACAAATATTACTGTCCAGTGGTGATATAACAAATATTACTGCCCAGTGGTGGGATAACAAATATTACTGCCCAGTGGTGGTATAACAAATATTACTGCCCAGTGGTGATATAACAAATATTACTGTCCTGTGGTTATATAACAAATATTACTGTCCAGTGGTGATATAACAAATATTACTGTCCAGTGGTGGGATAACAAATATTACTGTCCAGTGGTGATATAAAAATATTACTGTTCAGTGGTGGTATAACAAATATTACTGTTCAGTGGTGATATAACAAATATTACTGTCCAGTGGTGATATAACAAATATTACTGCCCAGTGGTGATATAACAAATATTACTGTCCAGTGGTGATATAACAAATATTACTGTCCAGTGGTGATATAACAAATATTACTGCCCAGTGGTGGGATAACAAATATTACTGCCCAGTGGTGATATAACAAATATTACTGCCCAGTGGTGATATAACAAATATTACTGTCCAGTGGTGATATAACAAATATTACTGTCCTGTGGTGATATAACAAATATTACTGTTCAGTGGTGATATAACAAATATTACTGTCCAGTGGTGATATAACAAATATTACTGCCCAGTGGTGGGATAACAAATATTACTGCCCAGTGGTGATATAACAAATATTACTGTCCAGTGGTGATATAACAAATATTACTGCCCAGTGGTGATATAACAAATATTACTGCCCAGTGGTGATATAACAAATATTACTGTCCAGTGGTGATATAACAAATATTACTGTCCAGTGGTGATATAACAAATATTACTGTCCAGTGGTGATATAACAAATATTACTGCCCAGTGGTGATATAACAAATATTACTGTCCAGTGGTGGGATAACAAATATTACTGTCCAGTGGTGATATAACAAATATTACTGTCCAGTGGTGGGATAACAAATATTACTTTCCAGTGGTGGGATAACAAATATTACTGTCCAGTGGTGATATAACAAATATTACTGTCCAGTGGTGGGATAACAAATATTACTGTCCAGTGGTGGGATAACAAATATTACTGTCCAGTGGTGATATAACAAATATTACTGCCCAGTGGTGATATAACAAATATTACTGCCCAGTGGTGATATAACAAATATTACTGTCCAGTGGTGGGATAACAAATATTACTGTCCAGTGGTGATATAACAAATATTACTGTCCAGTGGTGGGATAACAAATATTACTGTCCAGTGGTGATATAACAAATATTACTGCCCAGTGGTGATATAACAAATATTACTGCCCAGTGGTGATATAACAAATATTACTGTCCAGTGGTGGGATAACAAATATTACTGTCCAGTGGTGATATAACAAATATTACTGCCCAGTGGTGATATAACAAATATTACTGCCCAGTGGTGGGATAACAAATATTACTGTCCTGTGGTTATATAACAAATATTACTGCCCAGTGGTGATATAACAAATATTACTGCCCAGTGATGATATAACAAATATTACTGTCCTGTGGTGATATAACAAATATTACTGTCCAGTGATGATATAACAAATATTACTGTCCTGTGGTGATATAACAAATATTACTGTCCAGTGATGATATAACAAATATTACTGTCCTGTGGTGATATAACAAATATTACTGTCCAGTGGTGATATAACAAATATTACTGCCCAGTGGTGTTATAACAATTATTACTGTCCAGTGGTGATATAACAAATATTACTGTCCTGTGGTGATATAACAAATATTACTGCCCAGTGGTGATATAACAAATATTACTGTCCAGTGGTGATATAACAAATATTACTGTCCAGTGGTGATATAACAAATATTACTGCCCAGTGGTGATATAACAAATATTACTGTCCAGTGGTGATATAACAAATATTACTGTCCTGTGGTGATATAACAAATATTACTGTCCAGTGGTGGTATAACAAATATTACTGTCCTGTGGTGATATAACAAATATTACTGCCCAGTGGTGGTATAACAAATATTACTGTCCTGTGGTGATATAACAAATATTACTGTCCAGTGGTGATATAACAAATATTACTGTCCAGTGGTGGTATAACAAATATTACTGTCCTGTGGTGATATAACAAATATTACTGCCCAGTGGTGGTATAACAAATATTACTGTCCTGTGGTGATATAACAAATATTACTGTCCAGTGGTGATATAACAAATATTACTGCCCAGTGGTGGTATAACAAATATTACTGTCCAGTGGTGGTATAACAAATATTACTGCCCAGTGGTGGTATAACAAATATTACTGTCCTGTGGTGATATAACAAATATTACTGCCCAGTGGTGGTATAACAAATATTACTGTCCTGTGGTGATATAACAAATATTACTGTCCAGTGGTGATATAACAAATATTACTGCCCAGTGGTGATATAACAAATATTACTGTTCAGTGGTGATATAACAAATATTACTGTCCAGTGGTGATATAACAAATATTACTGCCCAGTGGTGATATAACAAATATTACTGTTCAGTGGTGGTATAACAAATATTACTGTCCAGTGGTGATATAACAAATATTACTGCCCAGTGGTGATATAACAAATATTACTGTTCAGTGGTGATATAACAAATATTACTGTTCAGTGGTGGTATAACAAATATTACTGTCCTGTGGTGATATAACAAATATTACTGCCCAGTGGTGATATAACAAATATTACTGTCCAGTGGTGATATAACAAATATTACTGCCCAGTGGTGATATAACAAATATTACTGTTCAGTGGTGATATAACAAATATTACTGCCCAGTGGTGATATAACAATTATTACTGTCCAGTGGTGATATAACAAATATTACTGCCCAGTGGTGGTATAACAAATATTACTGTCCAGTGGTTATATAACAAATATTACTGTCCAGTGGTGATATAACAAATATTACTGCCCAGTGGTGGTATAACAAATATTACTGCCCAGTGGTTATATAACAAATATTACTGCCCAGTGGTGGTATAACAAATATTACTGCCCAGTGGTGGTATAACAAATATTACTGCCCAGTGGTGGGATAACAAATATTACTGTCCAGTGGTGATATAACAAATATTACTGCCCAGTGGTGATATAACAAATATTACTGTCCAGTGGTGATATAACAAATATTACTGTCCAGTGGTGATATAACAAATATTACTGTCCAGTGGTGATATAACAAATATTACTGCCCAGTGGTGATATAACAAATATTACTGTCCTGTGGTGATATAACAAATATTACTGTCCAGTGGTGTTATAACAAATATTACTGTCCAGTGGTGATATAACAAATATTACTGTCCAGTGGTGTTATAACAAATATTACTGTCCTGTGGTTATATAACAAATATTACTGTCCTGTGGTGATATAACAAATATTACTGTCCTGTGGTTATATAACAAATATTACTGCCCAGTGGTGATATAACAAATATTAATGTCCAGTGGTGATATAACAAATATTACTGACCAGTGGTGATATAACAAATATTACTGTCCTGTGGTGATATAACAAATATTACTGACCAGTGGTGATATAACAAATATTACTGCCCAGTGGTGGTATAACAAATATTACTGTCCAGTGGTGATATAACAAATATTACTGTCCAGTGGTGATATAACAAATATTACTGTCCAGTGGTTATATAACAAATATTACTGTCCTGTGGTGATATAACAAATATTACTGCCCAGTGGTGATATAACAAATATTACTGTCCTGTGGTGATATAACAAATATTACTGTCCAGTGGTGATATAACAAATATTACTGTCCTGTGGTGATATAACAAATATTACTGTCCAGTGGTGATATAACAAATATTACTGACCAGTGGTGATATAACAAATATTACTGCCCAGTGGTGATATAACAAATATTACTGACCAGTGGTGATATAACAAATATTACTGCCCAGTGGTGATATAACAAATATTACTGTCCAGTGGTGATATAACAAATATTACTGTCCTGTGGTGATATAACAAATATTACTGTCCTGTGGTGATATAACAAATATTACTGTTCAGTGGTGATATAACAAATATTACTGTCCAGTGGTGATATAACAAATATTACTGTCCAGTGGTGATATAACAAATATTACTGTCCTGTGGTGATATAACAAATATTACTGTTCAGTGGTGATATAACAAATATTACTGTCCAGTGGTGATATAACAATTATTACTGCCCAGTGGTGATATAACAAATATTACTGCCCAGTGGTGATATAACAAATATTACTGTCCAGTGGTGGGATAACAAATATTACTGTCCTGTGGTGAAATAATAAATATTACTGTCCAGTGGTGATATAACAAATATTACTGTCCAGTGGTGATATAACAAATATTACTGCCCAGTGGTGATATAACAAATATTACTGCCCAGTGGTGATATAACAAATATTACTGTCCTGTGGTTATATAACAAATATTACTGCCCAGTGGTGTTATAACAAATATTACTGTCCTGTGGTGATATAACAAATATTACTGTCCAGTGGTGATATAACAAATATTACTGTCCTGTGGTTATATAACAAATATTACTGTCCTGTGGTGATATAACAAATATTACTGCCCAGTGGTGATATAACAAATATTACTGTCCAGTGGTGATATAACAAATATTACTGTCCAGTGGTGATATAACAATTATTACTGCCCAGTGGTGATATAACAAATATTACTGTCCTGTGGTTATATAACAAATATTACTGTCCTGTGGTGATATAACAAATATTACTGCCCAGTGGTGATATAACAAATATTACTGCCCAGTGGTGATATAACAAATATTACTGCCCAGTGGTGATATAACAAATATTACTGTCCAGTGGTGATATAACAAATATTACTGTCCAGTGGTGATATAACAAATATTACTGCCCAGTGGTGATATAACAAATATTACTGTCCAGTGGTTATATAACAAATATTACTGTCCAGTGGTGATATAACAAATATTACTGTCCAGTGGTTATATAACAAATATTACTGTCCAGTGGTGATATAACAAATATTACTGCCCAGTGGTGATATAACAAATATTACTGCCCAGTGGTGATATAACAAATATTACTGTCCTGTGGTGATATAACAAATATTACTGCCCAGTGGTGATATAACAAATATTACTGCCCAGTGATGATATAACAAATATTACTGCCCAGTGATGATATAACAAATATTACTGTCCAGTTGTGATATAACAAATATTACTGCCCAGTGGTGGGATAACAAATATTACTGCCCAGTGGTGATATAACAAATATTACTGCCCAGTGGTGATATAACAAATATTACTGCCCAGTGGTGATATAACAAATATTACTGTCCTGTGGTTATATAACAAATATTACTGTCCTGTGGTGATATAACAAATATTACTGCCCAGTGGTTATATAACAAATATTACTGTCCTGTGGTGATATAACAAATATTACTGCCCAGTGGTGATATAACAAATATTACTGCCCAGTGGTGATATAACAAATATTACTGCCCAGTGGTGGTATAACAAATATTACTGCCCAGTGGTGATATAACAAATATTACTGTCCTGTGGTGATATAACAAATATTACTGCCCAGTGGTGGTATAACAAATATTACTGCCCAGTGGTGATATAACAAATATTACTGTCCTGTGGTGATATAACAAATATTACTGCCCAGTGGTGATATAACAAATATTACTGCCCAGTGGTGATATAACAAATATTACTGCCCAGTGGTGGGATAACAAATATTACTGCCCAGTGGTGGGATAACAAATATTACTGCCCAGTGGTGATATAACAAATATTACTGTCCTGTGGTGATATAACAAATATTACTGTCCTGTGGTGATATAACAAATATTACTGCCCAGTGGTGATATAACAAATATTACTGCCCAGTGGTGGGATAACAAATATTACTGTCCAGTGGTGATATAACAAATATTACTGTCCTGTGGTTATATAACAAATATTACTGCCCAGTGGTGATATAACAAATATTACTGCCCAGTGGTGATATAACTTATATTACTGTCCAGTGATGATATAACAAATATTACTGTCCTGTGGTGATATAACAAATATTACTGTCCTGTGGTGACATAACAAATATTACTGTCCTGTGGTGATATAACAAATATTACTGTCCAGTGATGATATAACAAATATTACTGTCCAGTGGTGATATAACAAATATTACTGTCCAGTGATGATATAACAAATATTACTGTCCTGTGGTGATATAACAAATATTACTGTCCTGTGGTGATATAACAAATATTACTGTCCTGTGGTGATATAACAAATATTACTGTCCAGTGATGATATAACAAATATTACTGTCCTGTGGTGATATAACAAATATTACTGTCCTGTGGTGATATAACAAATATTACTGTCCTGTGGTGATATAACAAATATTACTGCCCAGTGGTGATATAACAAATATTACTGTCCTGTGGTGATATAACAAATATTACTGCCCAGTGGTGATATAACAAATATTACTGCCCAGTGGTGGGATAACAAATATTACTGTCCAGTGGTGATATAACAAATATTACTGTCCTGTGGTTATATAACAAATATTACTGCCCAGTGGTGATATAACAAATATTACTGCCCAGTGGTGATATAACTAATATTACTGTCCAGTGGTGATATAACAAATATTACTGTCCAGTGATGATATAACAAATATTACTGTCCTGTGGTGATATAACAAATATTACTGTCCTGTGGTGATATAACAAATATTACTGTCCTGTGGTGATATAACAAATATTACTGCCCAGTGGTGATATAACAAATATTACTGCCCAGTGGTGATATAACAAATATTACTGCCCAGTGGTGATATAACAAATATTATTGTCCTGTGGTGATATAACAAATATTACTGTCCAGTGGTGATATAACAAATATTACTGTCCAGTGGTGATATAACAAATATTACTGCCCAGTGGTGATATAACAAATATTACTGTCCAGTGGTGATATAACAAATATTACTGTCCTGTGGTGATATAACAAATATTACTGTCCAGTGGTGGTATAACAAATATTACTGTCCTGTGGTGATATAACAAATATTACTGCCCAGTGGTGGTATAACAAATATTACTGTCCTGTGGTGATATAACAAATATTACTGTCCAGTGGTGATATAACAAATATTACTGTCCAGTGGTGATATAACAAATATTACTGTCCTGTGGTGATATAACAAATATTACTGCCCAGTGGTGGTATAACAAATATTACTGTCCTGTGGTGATATAACAAATATTACTGTCCAGTGGTGATATAACAAATATTACTGCCCAGTGGTGGTATAACAAATATTACTGTCCAGTGGTGGTATAACAAATATTACTGCCCAGTGGTGGTATAACAAATATTACTGTCCTGTGGTGATATAACAAATATTACTGCCCAGTGGTGGTATAACAAATATTACTGTCCTGTGGTGATATAACAAATATTACTGTCCAGTGGTGATATAACAAATATTACTGCCCAGTGGTGATATAACAAATATTACTGTTCAGTGGTGATATAACAAATATTACTGTCCAGTGGTGATATAACAAATATTACTGCCCAGTGGTGATATAACAAATATTACTGTTCAGTGGTGATATAACAAATATTACTGTCCAGTGGTGGTATAACAAATATTACTGTCCAGTGGTGATATAACAAATATTACTGTCCAGTGGTGATATAACAAATATTACTGTCCAGTGGTGATATAACAAATATTACTGTCCTGTGGTGATATAACAAATATTACTGCCCAGTGGTGATATAACAAATATTACTGTCCAGTGGTGATATAACAAATATTACTGCCCAGTGGTGATATAACAAATATTAATGTCCAGTGGTGATATAACAAATATTACTGTCCTGTGGTGATATAACAAATATTACTGACCAGTGGTGATATAACAAATATTACTGCCCAGTGGTGGTATAACAAATATTACTGTCCAGTGGTGATATAACAAATATTACTGTCCAGTGGTGATATAACAAATATTACTGTCCAGTGGTTATATAACAAATATTACTGTCCTGTGGTGATATAACAAATATTACTGCCCAGTGGTGATATAACAAATATTACTGTCCTGTGGTGATATAACAAATATTACTGTCCAGTGGTGATATAACAAATATTACTGTCCTGTGGTGATATAACAAATATTACTGTCCAGTGGTGATATAACAAATATTACTGACCAGTGGTGATATAACAAATATTACTGACCAGTGGTGATATAACAAATATTACTGCCCAGTGGTGATATAACAAATATTACTGTCCAGTGGTGATATAACAAATATTACTGTCCTGTGGTGATATAACAAATATTACTGTCCTGTGGTGATATAACAAATATTACTGTTCAGTGGTGATATAACAAATATTACTGTCCAGTGGTGATATAACAAATATTACTGTCCTGTGGTGATATAACAAATATTACTGTCCTGTGGTGATATAACAAATATTACTGTTCAGTGGTGATATAACAAATATTACTGTCCAGTGGTGATATAACAATTATTACTGCCCAGTGGTGATATAACAAATATTACTGCCCAGTGGTGATATAACAAATATTACTGTCCAGTGGTGGGATAACAAATATTACTGTCCTGTGTTGAAATAATAAATATTACTGTCCAGTGGTGATATAACAAATATTACTGTCCAGTGGTGATATAACAAATATTACTGCCCAGTGGTGATATAACAAATATTACTGCCCAGTGGTGATATAACAAATATTACTGTCCTGTGGTTATATAACAAATATTACTGCCCAGTGGTGTTATAACAAATATTACTGTCCTGTGGTGATATAACAAATATTACTGTCCAGTGGTGATATAACAAATATTACTGTCCTGTGGTTATATAACAAATATTACTGTCCTGTGGTGATATAACAAATATTACTGCCCAGTGGTGATATAACAAATATTACTGTCCAGTGGTGATATAACAAATATTACTGTCCAGTGGTGATATAACAATTATTACTGCCCAGTGGTGATATAACAAATATTACTGTCCTGTGGTTATATAACAAATATTACTGTCCTGTGGTGATATAACAAATATTACTGCCCAGTGGTGCTATAACAAATATTACTGCCCAGTGGTGATATAACAAATATTACTGCCCAGTGGTGATATAACAAATATTACTGTCCAGTGGTGATATAACAAATATTACTGTCCAGTGGTGATATAACAAATATTACTGCCCAGTGGTGATATAACAAATATTACTGTCCAGTGGTTATATAACAAATATTACTGTCCAGTGGTGATATAACAAATATTACTGTCCAGTGGTTATATAACAAATATTACTGTCCAGTGGTGATATAACAAATATTACTGCCCAGTGGTGATATAACAAATATTACTGCCCAGTGGTGATATAACAAATATTACTGTCCTGTGGTGATATAACAAATATTACTGCCCAGTGGTGATATAACAAATATTACTGCCCAGTGGTGATATAACAAATATTACTGCCCAGTGATGATATAACAAATATTACTGCCCAGTGATGATATAACAAATATTACTGTCCAGTGGTGATATAACAAATATTACTGCCCAGTGGTGGGATAACAAATATTACTGCCCAGTGGTGATATAACAAATATTACTGCCCAGTGGTGATATAACAAATATTGCTGCCCAGTGGTGATATAACAAATATTACTGTCCTGTGGTTATATAACAAATATTACTGTCCTGTGGTGATATAACAAATATTACTGCCCAGTGGTTATATAACAAATATTACTGTCCTGTGGTGATATAACAAATATTACTGCCCAGTGGTGATATAACAAATATTACTGCCCAGTGGTGATATAACAAATATTACTGCCCAGTGGTGGTATAACAAATATTACTGCCCAGTGGTGATATAACAAATATTACTGTCCTGTGGTGATATAACAAATATTACTGCCCAGTGGTGGTATAACAAATATTACTGCCCAGTGGTGATATAACAAATATTACTGTCCTGTGGTGATATAACAAATATTACTGCCCAGTGGTGATATAACAAATATTACTGCCCAGTGGTGATATAACAAATATTACTGCCCAGTGGTGGGATAACAAATATTACTGCCCAGTGGTGGGATAACAAATATTACTGCCCAGTGGTGATATAACAAATATTACTGTCCTGTGGTGATATAACAAATATTACTGTCCTGTGGTGATATAACAAATATTACTGCCCAGTGGTGATATAACAAATATTACTGCCCAGTGGTGGGATAACAAATATTACTGTCCAGTGGTGATATAACAAATATTACTGTCCTGTGGTTATATAACAAATATTACTGCCCAGTGGTGATATAACAAATATTACTGCCCAGTGGTGATATAACTAATATTACTGTCCAGTGATGATATAACAAATATTACTGTCCTGTGGTGATATAACAAATATTACTGTCCTGTGGTGATATAACAAATATTACTGTCCTGTGGTGATATAACAAATATTACTGTCCAGTGATGATATAACAAATATTACTGTCCAGTGGTGATATAACAAATATTACTGTCCAGTGATGATATAACAAATATTACTGTCCTGTGGTGATATAACAAATATTACTGTCCTGTGGTGATATAACAAATATTACTGTCCAGTGATGATATAACAAATATTACTGTCCTGTGGTGATATAACAAATATTACTGTCCTGTGGTGATATAACAAATATTACTGTCCTGTGGTGATATAACAAATATTACTGCCCAGTGGTGATATAACAAATATTACTGTCCTGTGGTGATATAACAAATATTACTGCCCAGTGGTGATATAACAAATATTACTGCCCAGTGGTGGGATAACAAATATTACTGTCCAGTGGTGATATAACAAATATTACTGTCCTGTGGTTATATAACAAATATTACTGCCCAGTGGTGATATAACAAATATTACTGCCCAGTGGTGATATAACTAATATTACTGTCCAGTGGTGATATAACAAATATTACTGTCCAGTGATGATATAACAAATATTACTGTCCTGTGGTGATATAACAAATATTACTGTCCTGTGGTGATATAACAAATATTACTGTCCTGTGGTGATATAACAAATATTACTGCCCAGTGGTGATATAACAAATATTACTGCCCAGTGGTGATATAACAAATATTACTGCCCAGTGGTGATATAACAAATATTACTGTCCAGTGGTGATATAACAAATATTACTGTCCAGTGGTGATATAACAAATATTACTGCCCAGTGGTGATATAACAAATATTACTGCCCAGTGGTGGGATAACAAATATTACTGTCCAGTGGTGATATAACAAATATTACTGTCCTGTGGTGATATAACAAATATTACTGCCCAGTGGTGATATAACAAATATTACTGTCCAGTGGTGATATAACAAATATTACTGCCCAGTGGTGATATAACAAATATTACTGTCCTGTGGTGATATAACAAATATTACTGTCCAGTGGTGATATAACAAATATTACTGTCCAGTGGTGATATAACAAATATTACTGCCCAGTGGTGATATAACAAATATTACTGTCCAGTGGTGATATAACAAATATTACTGTCCTGTGGTGATATAACAAATATTACTGTCCAGTGGTGGTATAACAAATATTACTGTCCTGTGGTGATATAACAAATATTACTGCCCAGTGGTGGTATAACAAATATTACTGTCCTGTGGTGATATAACAAATATTACTGTCCAGTGGTGATATAACAAATATTACTGTCCAGTGGTGGTATAACAAATATTACTGTCCTGTGGTGATATAACAAATATTACTGCCCAGTGGTGGTATAACAAATATTACTGTCCTGTGGTGATATAACAAATATTACTGTCCAGTGGTGATATAACAAATATTACTGCCCAGTGGTGGTATAACAAATATTACTGTCCAGTGGTGGTATAACAAATATTACTGCCCAGTGGTGGTATAACAAATATTACTGTCCTGTGGTGATATAACAAATATTACTGCCCAGTGGTGGTATAACAAATATTACTGTCCTGTGGTGATATAACAAATATTACTGTCCAGTGGTGATATAACAAATATTACTGCCCAGTGGTGATATAACAAATATTACTGTTCAGTGGTGATATAACAAATATTACTGTCCAGTGGTGATATAACAAATATTACTGCCCAGTGGTGATATAACAAATATTACTGTTCAGTGGTGATATAACAAATATTACTGTTCAGTGGTGGTATAACAAATATTACTGTCCTGTGGTGATATAACAAATATTACTGCCCAGTGGTGATATAACAAATATTACTGTCCAGTGGTGATATAACAAATATTACTGCCCAGTGGTGATATAACAAATATTACTGCCCAGTGGTGATATAACAAATATTACTGTCCTGTGGTGATATAACAAATATTACTGTCCAGTGGTGATATAACAAATATTACTGCCCAGTGGTGATATAACAAATATTACTGCCCAGTGGTGATATAACAAATATTACTGTCCTGTGGTGATATAACAATTATTACTGTCCAGTGGTGATATAACAAATATTACTGCCCAGTGGTGGTATAACAAATATTACTGTCCAGTGGTTATATAACAAATATTACTGTCCAGTGGTGATATAACAAATATTACTGCCCAGTGGTGGTATAACAAATATTACTGCCCAGTGGTTATATAACAAATATTACTGCCCAGTGGTGGTATAACAAATATTACTGCCCAGTGGTGGTATAACAAATATTACTGCCCAGTGGTGGGATAACAAATATTACTGTCCAGTGGTGATATAACAAATATTACTGCCCAGTGGTGATATAACAAATATTACTGTCCAGTGGTGATATAACAAATATTACTGTCCAGTGGTGATATAACAAATATTACTGCCCAGTGGTGATATAACAAATATTACTGTCCTGTGGTGATATAACAAATATTACTGTCCAGTGGTGTTATAACAAATATTACTGTCCAGTGGTGATATAACAAATATTACTGTCCAGTGGTGTTATAACAAATATTACTGTCCTGTGGTTATATAACAAATATTACTGTCCTGTGGTGATATAACAAATATTACTGTCCTGTGGTTATATAACAAATATTACTGCCCAGTGGTGATATAACAAATATTAATGTCCAGTGGTGATATAACAAATATTACTGTCCAGTGGTGATATAACAAATATTACTGTCCAGTGGTGATATAACAAATATTACTGCCCAGTGGTGATATAACAAATATTACTGTCCAGTGGTGGTATAATAAATATTACTGTCCAGTGGTGATATAACAAATATTACTGCCTAGTGGTGATATAACAAATATTACTGACCAGTGGTGATATAACAAATATTACTGCCCAGTGGTGGTATAACAAATATTACTGTCCAGTGGTGATATAACAAATATTACTGTCCAGTGGTGATATAACAAATATTACTGTCCAGTGGTTATATAACAAATATTACTGTCCTGTGGTGATATAACAAATATTACTGCCCAGTGGTGATATAACAAATATTACTGTCCTGTGGTGATATAACAAATATTACTGTCCAGTGGTGATATAACAAATATTACTGTCCTGTGGTGATATAACAAATATTACTGTCCAGTGGTGATATAACAAATATTACTGCCCAGTGGTGATATAACAAATATTACTGTCCTGTGGTGATATAACAAATATTACTGTCCAGTGGTGATATAACACATATTACTGACCAGTGGTGATATAACAAATATTACTGTCCTGTGGTGATATAACAAATATTACTGCCCAGTGGTGATATAACAAATATTACTGCCCAGTGGTGATATAACAAATATTACTGTCCAGTGGTGATATAACAAATATTACTGTCCTGTGGTGATATAACAAATATTACTGTCCTGTGGTGATATAACAAATATTACTGTCCAGTGGTGATATAACAAATATTACTGTCCAGTGGTGATATAACAAATATTACTGTCCAGTGGTGATATAACAAATATTACTGTCCTGTGGTGATATAACAAATATTACTGTCCTGTGGTGATATAACAAATATTACTGTTCAGTGGTGATATAACAAATATTACTGTCCAGTGGTGATATAACAAATATTACTGTCCTGTGGTGATATAACAAATATTACTGTCCTGTGGTGATATAACAAATATTACTGTTCAGTGGTGATATAACAAATATTACTGTCCAGTGGTGATATAACAATTATTACTGCCCAGTGGTGATATAACAAATATTACTGCCCAGTGGTGGTATAACAAATATTACTGTCCTGTGGTGATAGAACAAATATTACTGTCCAGTGGTGATATAACAAATATTACTGCCCAGTGGTGGTATAACAAATATTACTGACCAGTGGTGATATAACAAATATTACTGCCCAGTGGTGATATAACAAATATTACTGCCCAGTGGTGATATAACAAATATTACTGCCCAGTGGTGATATAACAAATATTACTGTCCAGTGGTGATATAACAAATATTACTGTCCAGTGGTGATATAACAAATATTACTGTCCTGTGGTGATATAACAAATATTACTGTCCTGTGGTGATATAACAAATATTACTGCCCAGTGGTGATATAACAAATATTACTGTCCAGTAGTGGTATAACAAATATTACTGCCCAGTGATGGTATAACAAATATTACTGTCCAGTAGTGGTATAACAAATATTACTGCCCAGTGATGGTATAACAAATATTACTGCCCAGTGGTGATATAACAAATATTACTGTCCTGTGGTGATATAACAAATATTACTGTCCAGTGGTGTTATAACAAATATTACTGTCCAGTGGTGATATAACAAATATTACTGTCCAGTGGTGTTATAACAAATATTACTGTCCTGTGGTTATATAACAAATATTACTGTCCTGTGGTGATATAACAAATATTACTGTCCTGTGGTTATATAACAAATATTACTGCCCAGTGGTGATATAACAAATATTAATGTCCAGTGGTGATATAACAAATATTACTGTCCAGTGGTGATATAACAAATATTACTGTCCAGTGGTGATATAACAAATATTACTGCCCAGTGGTGATATAACAAATATTACTGTCCAGTGGTGGTATAATAAATATTACTGTCCAGTGGTGATATAACAAATATTACTGCCTAGTGGTGATATAACAAATATTACTGACCAGTGGTGATATAACAAATATTACTGCCCAGTGGTGGTATAACAAATATTACTGTCCAGTGGTGATATAACAAATATTACTGTCCAGTGGTGATATAACAAATATTACTGTCCAGTGGTTATATAACAAATATTACTGTCCTGTGGTGATATAACAAATATTACTGCCCAGTGGTGATATAACAAATATTACTGTCCTGTGGTGATATAACAAATATTACTGTCCAGTGGTGATATAACAAATATTACTGTCCTGTGGTGATATAACAAATATTACTGTCCAGTGGTGATATAACAAATATTACTGCCCAGTGGTGATATAACAAATATTACTGTCCTGTGGTGATATAACAAATATTACTGTCCAGTGGTGATATAACAAATATTACTGACCAGTGGTGATATAACAAATATTACTGTCCTGTGGTGATATAACAAATATTACTGCCCAGTGGTGATATAACAAATATTACTGCCCAGTGGTGATATAACAAATATTACTGTCCAGTGGTGATATAACAAATATTACTGTCCTGTGGTGATATAACAAATATTACTGTCCTGTGGTGATATAACAAATATTACTGTTCAGTGGTGATATAACAAATATTACTGTCCAGTGGTGATATAACAAATATTACTGTCCAGTGGTGATATAACAAATATTACTGTCCTGTGGTGATATAACAAATATTACTGTCCTGTGGTGATATAACAAATATTACTGTTCAGTGGTGATATAACAAATATTACTGTCCAGTGGTGATATAACAAATATTACTGTCCTGTGGTGATATAACAAATATTACTGTCCTGTGGTGATATAACAAATATTACTGTTCAGTGGTGATATAACAAATATTACTGTCCAGTGGTGATATAACAATTATTACTGCCCAGTGGTGATATAACAAATATTACTGCCCAGTGGTGGTATAACAAATATTACTGTCCTGTGGTGATAGAACAAATATTACTGTCCAGTGGTGATATAACAAATATTACTGCCCAGTGGTGGTATAACAAATATTACTGACCAGTGGTGATATAACAAATATTACTGCCCAGTGGTGATATAACAAATATTACTGCCCAGTGGTGATATAACAAATATTACTGCCCAGTGGTGATATAACAAATATTACTGCCCAGTGGTGATATAACAAATATTACTGTCCAGTGGTGATATAACAAATATTACTGTCCAGTGGTGATATAACAAATATTACTGTCCTGTGGTGATATAACAAATATTACTGTCCTGTGGTGATATAACAAATATTACTGCCCAGTGGTGATATAACAAATATTACTGTCCAGTAGTGGTATAACAAATATTACTGCCCAGTGATGGTATAACAAATATTACTGTCCAGTAGTGGTATAACAAATATTACTGCCCAGTGATGGTATAACAAATATTACTGTCCAGTAGTGGTATAACAAATATTACTGTCCAGTAGTGGTATAACAAATATTACTGCCCAGTGATGGTATAACAAATATTACTGTCCAGTAGTGGTATAACAAATATTACTGTCCAGTAGTGGTATAACAAATATTACTGCCCAGTGATGGTATAACAAATATTACTGTCCAGTAGTGGTATAACAAATATTACTGCCCAGTAGTGATATAACACATTTTACTGCCCAGTAGTGATATAACACATTTTACTGCCCAATGGTGATATAACACATTTTACTGCCCAGTAGTGATATAACACATTTTACTGCCCAGTAGTGATATAACACATTTTACTGCCCAATGGTGATATAACACATTTTACTGCCCAGTAGTGATATAACACATTTTACTGCCCAATGGTGATATAACAAATATTATTGCCCACTTTAGCGATACAGTGTAACAAGCAGAGTATGACATCACATGAGCCGCTCCATTCCCTGCTTACCTTGTGACCTTGAAGATGCGCAGCAGTCGCACACAGCGTAGCACAGAGATGCCCAGAGGGGACATGATGTTAAACTCCACAAGCACAGTCTCCAGGATTCCACCGCACACCACAAAACAATCAAACCGATTGAAGAAGGACATAAAGTAGACATGTAGACCTAGGCTGTACATCTTCATGATCATCTCCAGGGTGAAGAGGGACAGCAGGACCTTGTTGGCATAACCTAAACCCAGCAATGAGCTGACAGTTACAAACCTCAAATTATTTATCCTAATTCTACAAGGTAAAGTTTCTTTAGATTAAATATAATGTAATAAATACTAAAAGCCCAGATATCATCAGCATTAGGCACCTGAGGAGGCTGCTAACCTCACAGATAGGGCTGCCAGTTGTTCTCTACATAAATATGGGACTACCTATGGGTGACTGGACATGAGTTGTAGTCACACAATAACTCTTCCTTAGTCTGCATCCATGACCTCACCATGCATATTTTCACAAATGAACAATCATTTTATCCCCTTGAGTGCCAGTAACATACAAACACAGTGATGATTTGATTCCCTGAAGACTGCCCGTGACACATAAAACTGTTGTTTTTTAACCCTCATTGGCTGCCAGTATCATGTATACTAGTGTATGCACAATGTAACTTATTTAAAAACATATTTGTATTGCATAGAGGCATAGGGGGCATTTTAACGTTAACTAACACTCAGGGGACTTTAATTGTCAAGTAATTTTGTATCACCTAGATTACGAGTTTTGCGTTACTGTTTGGTACAGCTTTTAACGAGTCGCGTCGGTATAGCTATACTGCAAGCATTTTAGCCTGTAACGCAACGTCCATTCCGCACTAAAAAAAAATTACGTTTTTGTGTGGGATTTCCATCGCGCCGGTATTACAGGTTGTGCAGTTTGGCTAAAATGCCTGCGTTACAGCCTATACCGAAACGATCCATACCGCCATCTGAGACCAGTAGTTATGGATTTTGTGTAACAAAAATGTTTCACAAAACTCCTAACTAAAATGTTACAAAGTACACTAACACCCATAAACTACCTATTAACGTCTAAACCGCCGCCCTCCCGCATAGCAAACACTATTTAAAATTTATTAACCCCTAATCTGCCACCACCCACATGGCCAACACTATTTAAATATATTAACTCCTAACCAACTGCTCCCCGACATCGCCGCCACTAAATAAACCTATGAACCACTAAACCTCCGGCCTTCCACATCGCTGCCACTAACTAAACCTATTAACCCCTAAACCGCCGGCCCCCCACATCGTAAAACACTAAATTAAACTATTAACCCCTAAACCTAACACCCCCTAACTTTAAATTAAAATTACAATATAACTATATTTAAATAAATAAAAACTTACCTGTGAAATAAAAATAAACCTAACATTAAACTATAAATTAACCTAACCTTACTATTCTAATAAAAATAAACATTAAAGGGCACATAGTGCAGAATTATATAACATTATATAAGTGCTAGCTTTATGCAGTCTAATATTGCCTGTGAATTTTTATTAAAAAAAGACTGTTTTTCAGATCCGCTCTCTGTGCTCTTCTGAGCGGGTCTGTTTTTATCACAGAGCGCATCTGGCCAGCTGTCTAGTCACAGCCTGGCCCGACCGCGCCATTACACTCAGTGCAGCTCGCTCCTGCTCTTTTCTTCAGATGGAAAGAGTCCACAGCTGCATTCATTACTTTTGGGAACTGGCCACCAGGAGGAGGCAAAGACACCCCAGCCAAAGGCTTAAATACTCCTCCCTCATCCCCCAGTCATTCTGCCGAGGAATAAGGAACAGTAGAAGAAATACCAGGGTGAAAAGGTGCCAGAAGAATAAATAACAAAGACGCCCCACAGAAAAAATACGGGTGGGGAGCTGTGGACTCTTTCCATCTGAAGAAAAGAAAATTATCAGGTAAGCATAATTTAAGTTTTTCTTCATAAATGGAAAGAGTCCACAGCTGCATTCATTACTTTTGGGAAAACAATACCCAAGCTATAGAGGACACTGAATGCAAAAACGGGAGGGTACAATAGGTGGCCCATTCTGAGGGCACCAGGCCTGAAAAAAAAACACCACCCAACCAAACCCCGCTTCGTCAGAGCCGGGCAAAAAAACTAGAAGGAAAAGGCCCCAAGGACACTGACTCGCAGATAGTCCGAAAAGCCTAACTAGAGACCGCAAACAGACCCACTGAGCCAACACTCCTCCAGGAGTACAGTACCAAAATCCCCAAAAGGGAGAGGACAAGGGTAAGCCAAAGGGATACCCAAAGGTACAACAAAATTCATAAAGGAAAGACCCCCTTCAAAGGAAGGCCAAGTCCACAGAGACTCGAATGGATCCCGAGAACAAGGGGAGACAACGCCCAAACCACAAGGAGCAACCGGGCATCATCAAGGATAAGAAACATCTCCCAAACATCGAGCAACAGCATTGAAAAGACAGCTGAAGACAAAGTCGTCAAAACTCAAAGACTGAGCCAACAGCAAAGTACAAGTAGCAAACTCAAAAATAAACATCTGAGTCCGGTAATACGCTGCCATCCGTTGGAAGACACGGAGAAAACACTATCCGTAAGGAAGAAACGGCAGAGCAAATAGCAGATTGCCCAACCTCCAAGACAGAGGACACTCTCCAGGCAATCCAGGCTGCCAAGCCCACTCACAGATCACAAAGGGGGATAGGCACAGAACCTCAAAAAACAGGGTCTACTGTCACCCCCAAGACCTGAGGAAGAACAACAGATCTCAGATCCTACACCTAGCCGGACCAGCCCAAGCAGCAGCAGATCTGAAAGCAAGGGAACCAAAAGGAACCCCAAGACCAGTCCCCAAAAGGGTGGAAGAATGGACACAGCCACTTCAACCTAAAGACAATCGAGCAGGCGATAGACCCAAGGGATCTAGCAAAGCCAACCGACTAAGTCTCAATGCGGAGCCAGCAGCTCCCCAGATGGAAAGGAACAACTCAAAGAGCAGACCAGTCTCCAAACAAGATAAAACATCTTCTCCAACCTCCCGAACACAGGAGAGGCCCCTAAAAAAGGAACCACACCTCCGTAAGTAGGACACCAAGCCCCCTGAAGAGGAGAGCGTTGATAAACACCTGTCCATAAGACAGGAAGTCATAGGAAGAACCAAGAGGACACAAGGCCACGTCACTGCAGAACACAGAAGAACCCCTTAAAACACCATCGTGCTAGCACACATACCAGGCAAAAAAGTGACAGCTGAGCAACCACAAACCTTCCGATTTCTAGGCAGAGGCAGGAAAGCCCACCATCAGGTCACGTTAGTTGTGTGTCCCAAGGGAACCGTATCGTCCGGCACAAGTCAAGCTCCAAGGAGCCCCGGCTCTCAGCAAATCTGGAAAAGTTGTAAAACAGAACAGCCAGAACAAGGGCTAAGTCCAAGTACCCCGGAAGCTGGAACCCCCAGGCCAGTCCTAGGATCATAAGGTCCGGTAACATTCCACAGCGGGATCCCCAAAGTGAAAACGCAGAAGCCACAGAGCATTAGTATGCTGAACTAGCTGTCCAGCTATCCAAGAGCTCCAGACACAAGGGGAACAGTGAGGACAAGTCACCCAAACAGAGCAAAATCAAGCCTCTACATCACCTCAGATTCAAAGTCAGAGGTCAGAAAAACATGGGTTTGGATGCCACCTGGATGGCGATACCTGAACCATATGAGTGGAAAACCACTAGGACCTCTTCTATCCCAAGAAGGAGATGCAGCGCATTCCCAACACCGGGGAAAGGACCCCTAACCAGAGCCCAAAAAGACCTCACTGTCTAATGTCCCAAAAAGGAACAACCAATTCCCGAAGGGAATCCAAGTCCCCCGAAGGTGATGCAAGGAGAAACATACAAGAGGTCTCAATGAAGAAGTACTACTAAAGGAATAAGTCCAAATAGGACAATTTCCTAAAGCAACACTGCCCCAACCAGTGGAAAAGAGGCGCTAAACCCTCTAATTTTCCCACCATGTGGGAAGGAATACTCTAGGTTCCAAGGGTATCGGATGCAACAGAGAATGACGCAGCAAAATTCACTGACCCAGTCACCAGAGAAACAGCTATTTAGGACTGAAACAATCCCAAGAGCCACACAAACCCACAAGTCCTCTTGAGAATGCTTAGCTGAAACTTGTAAAACAAATAACAAGAAAACTAAATAATGCTAAGAGCACTCAGCACTCCAACCTGACCAGTAAAGTATAATAGGTGCCACGTGTCTGACTAAGCCGTGAGACAGAAGATCTGAACCCAAGCAGGACCAGCCTGCAACCAGGGTCATAACTGCCAAGCTGGCTAAATCCGCCCTCAGAGAGGGAGGAAGAAAAATAGACAAACATGGGACTAACGTGTCCCGAACAACTTCCATAGAAGCAAACACTTAGGAACATTTACACCCGCAGGGAACTGCACATGCCCTCCAGTGGCCGAGAGACCTGGGGCAATCGGGCATGAGCACAATCGCAAATAAACATCTGGACTTTGTAGACGCGCAAGCGCCAAAAGTATGTAAAAGCGAAAACGTGCCACAACCTCAGGGGGGAACAATCCACCCTCCGAGGAGGGAAACACATAACCTGGGTTACCCACATGTGTAGTAGTAGGGAGCGGTAGGGAACTCGCCTCCTGGAGGACAGGGCCCCCCAGGCGGATGGCTCAGCAGTCCCTTGAATCCCCAAGCCCGAGGAACAAGGTGCTCTAGGACGGCCTAAAGAACATAACTGACTGACCTGAATCAATGGGGCCAATTCACATTCTTCACAGGACGAAGAATCTGAATCAGAAAGCAGGCAGCGAAGCAAAGTTTGACAACGCCAATTGCTTGTGGAGTTGGTAAAATGAGTCGGGATGGTTTTGCAGAAAGACTCTTTCTGCATCTCCGGACTCTAACTTTCATCCAAGCCCTCACTGAGAGACTGATAGGACTACTTAAAACCTCCGTCTCATGTCGAAGAGTACTACCCTCCATAAGAGACAAAAACAAACTTCTGACACTTCTCTGCCAACCTCCTGGGACGAAAGGCAAAGAATGACTGGGGGATGAGGGAGGTGGGAGGAGTATTTAAGCCTTTGGCTGGGGTGGCTTTGCCTCCTCCTGGTGGCCAGGTTCTTATTTCCCAAAAGTAATGAATGCAACTGTGGACTCTTTCCATTTATGAAGAAAAATTCTAACATTACAAAAAAAATAAACAATAAATTACGAAAAATAAAAAACACTAAGATTACAAAAAATAATAAACGAAATTATCAAAATTAAAAAAAATTACACCTAATCTAATAGCCCTAAAAAAATAAAAAAGCCTCCCCAAATAAAAACACCCCCTAGCCTACAATAAACTACCAATAGCCCTTAAAAGGGCCTTTTGTA
Organism: Bombina bombina; assembly: GCF_027579735.1. Lineage (NCBI taxonomy): Eukaryota > Metazoa > Chordata > Amphibia > Anura > Bombinatoridae > Bombina > Bombina bombina. Next base: position 104,106,054 of record NC_069510.1, read on the forward strand.
GGGCATTGCCCTCAGTTAAACAGCTCTTTTACCTGTAAAAAAAAATAAAAAGTCCCAGCCAACAGTAAAACCTAACACCCAACCAACCCCCCAAAATAAAAAACCTAAAAAAACCCTATGCTACCCATTGACCCTAAAGGGGCATTTGTATGGGCATTGCCCTTAAAAGGACATTCAGCTCTTTTGCACTGCCCTTAAAAGGGCATTCAGCTCTTTTACTATTTGCCCAAAGCCCTAATAAAAAAAAACACCTAAAAAAAACCCAAAAACCTAACACTAACCCCAGAATATCTACTCACGGTTCCTGAAGTCCAGACATCCATCTACATCCAGGCGGCGAGAAGTCTTCATCCAGGCGGCGATATCTTTATCCATCCCGGGGGCGTCTTCTATCTTCATCCCGGCGGCGCGGAGCGGAGCTATCCTGGAAGCCGATGCCATCCTGCACGGAGCGTCCTCTTCTTACGGTTACCGCCGTACACTGAAGATTCAATGCAAGGTACCCGTTTCAAAATGGTGTACCTTGCACTCCTATTGGCTGATTTGATTCTTAAAATTCAAGTTAGCCAATAGAATGAGAACTACTGAAATCCTATTGGCTGATTTGAACAGCAAATAGGATTTCAGTAGCTCTCATCCTACTGGCTGTTTTGAACAGCCAATATAATTTTCAGAAGCTTTCATCCTATTGGCTGATTTGAGTTTGAAGAATCAAATCAGCCAATAGGAATGCAAGGTACGCCATTTTGAAACGGCTATCTTGCATTCAACTTCAGTGTACGGTGGTGACCGTATGAAGAGTACTCTCCGCGCAGGATGTCTTCCAGGATAGCTCTGCTCCGCGTTGCCGGGATGAAGATAGAAGACATCTCCGAGATGGATGAAGGTGTCGCCGCCTGGATGAAGACTTCTCGCCGCCTGGATGAAGATGGATGTCCGGACTTCAGGAACCGTGAGTTGATTTTATGGGGTTAGTGTTAGGCTTTTTTTTCATTTATTTGGGTGGGGTTTTTTTTAGATTAGGGCATTGGGCAATTGTTAAAGAGCTGAATGCCCTTTTAAGGGCAGTGAAAAAGAGCTGATGCCCATACAAATGCCCCTTTAGGGGCAATGGGTAGCTTAGGTTTTCTTTAGAGTTAGGTTTTTTATTTTGGGGGGTTAGTTGTTTTTTTTACATGTAAAAGATCTGTTTAACTTAGGGCAATGCCCTACAAAAAGCCCTTTTAAGGGCTATTGAAAGTTTATTGTAGGCTAGGGAGTGTTTTTATTTTGGGGGGCTTTTTTATTTTTATAGGACTATTAGATTAGGTGCAATTGGTTTTATTTTTGATCCTTTCGTTTATTATTTTTTGTAATCTTAGTGTTTTTTTGTTCTTCATAATTTAGTGTTTATTATTTTTTATCATTTTAGATTTTTTAAATTTTTTCGTAGTGTTAGGTTTTTTTAAATTTGAAATCTAGATTTTTCAATTGGTAGTTTTTTTTATTTTATTAAAATTGTAATGTTAGGTTAATTCATAGTTTTAAATTAGGTTTATTTTTATTTCACAGGTAAATTTTTTTATTTATTTAAATATAGTTATATTGTAATTTTAATTTAAAGTTAGCGGGTGTTAGGTTTAGGGGTTAATAGTTTAATGTAGTGTTTTGCGATGTGGGGGCCGGCGGTTTAGGGGTTAAAAGGTTTATTTAGTGGCAGCGTTGTGGGAGGCCGAAGGTTTAGGGGTTTATAGGTTTATTTAGTAGCAGCGAAATGGGAGGCCGGAGGTTTAGGGGTTAATAGCTTTATTTAGTGGCGGCAATGTGGGAGGCCAGAGGTTTAGGGGTTAATAGGTTTATTTAGGTGGCGGCAATGTCGGGGAGCAGCGGATTAGGGGTTAATAAATTTATTTAGTGGCGGTGATGTCGGGGGAACGGCGGGTTAGGGGTTAATAGTGTTTATTAGTGTCTCCGATGTTGGGGAGCGGCGGAATAGGAGTTAATAACTTTTATTAGTGTCGGTGATGTTTATGTTAGGGTGTTAGGTTTAAACGTAATTTTCTTTTCCCCATAGACATCAATGGATCTCCATTCCGCACTTTTTTTTTCTAACACTCTATCCCCGTTGATGTCTATGGGGGAAAGTGTGCACGAGCACGTAAACTCAGCCCTTGGCTTTTGTGCGGTATGGAGCTTAACCCACCATAACGCACAGCACAAGGAGGCTTTTCAGTAACTCGTAATGGCAGCGATATGGAGAGTGAAATAACGCAACTTTTTTGGCGTTATTTTCACACCCTGTTTAGCGCAAAACTCGCAATCTAGGCGTTTATATACTGGACAGCCTGGCAACACTAGGAGAAGTTTGTGTTTGAACTGATTTTCCCAATGTTCACAGGAAGCTTAAAGGGACAGTCTACTCCAGATTTTTTATTATTTAAAAAGATAGATAATCCTTTTATTACCAATTCCCCAGTTTTGCACAGCCAACACGGTTATAATAATACACTTTTTACCTCTGTGATTACCGTATATCTAAGCTCTGCAGACTACCTCCTTATTTCAGTTCTTTTGACAGACTTGCATTTTAGCTAATCAGAGCAGACTCCTAGGTAACTCCGAGTCCAAAGCCGTGAGCACAATGTTATCTATACGGCACACCTGAACTAGCACTTTCTAGCTGTGAAAAACTGTCAAAATGCACTGAGATAAGTGGCGGCCTTCAAGGGATTAGAAATCACTCTATGAGCCTACCTAGGTTTCAACAAAGAATACCAAGAGAACAAAGCAAATTTGATGATAAAAGTAAATGGTACAGTTGTTTAAAATGGCATGCTCTATCTGAGTCATGAAAGTTTAATTTTGATTAGACTGTCCCTTTAATTTACAATGAGGGAGTGAGCAGAAAAGCTTCTCATAATAAATCAGTGACACACAATAGCACTCTGCTCCTCCTTTTGGTGTGAACAGGGCGAGATATCAAATCTGGACCCAGCCCTGGTTACACCAAAGAATCAGTTGTACACTTCTTAATAGGGGCCCAATGAGTTAAAGTTCTCCGCTCAAGCAAGATGATCTAAAACAATCCGTCATTGCTACAATCAACTTCAGTCCTTAGGACCCTTAGCAGGCCAGATATGCATAATATCTTAGAGCAGGTTAGTAACCATGGTTACTGATCAGCTGATTATTTCACCTGTGCTCTAGTTAAGATATAATGAATATCTGGCCTGATTAAGGGTCCTGAAGACTGGCGTTGAGAAACTCTGATCTAATGGCAATTTAGCTGTGTATCTCGCTACGGGGCGTAACATATATTTGTATGCGATGGCGATATACATACGTACAGGACTTCAAAAACATATTGAATGTGGGTTGTACAAGTCACAATGGTTTTACACATAAAAACCTTGTATAAACAATACACAGCCAAATAGGTGTTAAAAACCCTTGCAAAATTTACATTATGGGGCCAATTTTTCAATGTCTGGCGGACATGATCCGCATACGCTGTCTGCATTTAACATTGCACAAGCAGTTCTGGTGAACTGCTTGTGCAATGCCACCCCCTGCAGATTTGCAGCCGCTAACAGGGGATGTCAATCAACCCGATCATACACAATCAGGCTGCTTCCTAACTCCTGTTTCCGGCGAGCCTGTAGGCTCACGCGGAAACAGGGCGATTAGGGGCGATTCAGCCGTTGTTAAATCTGCCCCTAATCCCAGTTGTCCTTAAATGAAGCAGACAAAAGTCTTATTTAAATGGAAAAACGTGTAACACTGTAAAATACAAAAACAAATTTAAACTCATAATAAGGATTTAAAATGTTTAAGTGTTTCTAAACATTTTATTGTAAAAAGAGTCTCATGAGTGGGCTGAACAGGGGCGCATCTTGTATGTTAGTATATGTATATAGGCCTATTTATGATGGTGTGAGCGGACATGCTCCGATATTGGGGATCATGTCCGCTGCACGTCGATAAATGCCGACAGCATACGCTCTCTGCATTTATCATTGCACCAGCAGTTCTTGTGAATTGCTGGTGCAATACCGCCCCTGCAGATTCACAGCCAATCGGCCGCTAGCAGGGGGTGTCAATCAACCCGATCGTATTCGATCGGTTTGATTTCTGTCGATTTCTGCCTGCCGCCTCAGAGCAGCGGACAGGTTATGGAGCAGTGGTCTTTACGGAGCTTGATAAATATGCCACATAGTCTTGTGGCTTTATCTTGCTGAATGCAGGCTAGCAAGTATGTTTTAAAAATACTCATTGCAGTTATTAAAATGAAGGGAAAATACATTTGCTAATGTCGAAACAAAGGCAAAAAGCCAAAATAGAGTTTATATACTGCTGCCACCTTTTAATATATATTACTTCATCATTTACCATTTTTGAATGACATGACTGTTTCTGCTAAATGAGACCACAATCCCATTATATGGGCTGAGCTTGCAGGGAGAGCAGGCTTCATTAGCTTATCCTTCTTTGTTTTCACAAAATCCTCCTTATCTTATATCTCTAACCACAGACAGCCCAATACTTACGGTCTCATTCTCAAAATCTCATCGGCATTGAGAAAAATCATCAGCTTATTGTACTAAGCACTATATTATATTATAAAGTAAGTTTCTTTTCTTCACATAAAGAATATTAGTGAACTCCTCTTAATGAGATACACAGCTCCCAAAGTAAAAATTGCATTTAAAACAATCTCTGAGGTGCCTTATAATACCAACGAGACATCTTATAGAATTTCACCAGGCCAGAGAGCTTTAGAGAATCAGGCCCCTATAGACAGCAATGGGAAATTAACATTTTAGCACCTCTTTGTTCAACCCCCTCTGGGAGAGTATTTTTTTAAAAACATTAATTTTTTGCATAGCTTTTCTTTAACCAGTACTTACTTTGAAAGATTAGGTATTGGTGGGGATACAACATGCAAAAACAGTTATTTTAAATGACAAAATCAAGATAAAGGAGTTATCTGTAAGCAATTTAATACATTCCATCAGGTAAAATGGATTACTGCGAACACATTAAAGGAGAAAAAAATGACAGCACACTGTCCCTTTAAGTGTTTGTCATTTACTTAAGTGATACAGTTAGGGAACCTCTCCCTCACGTATGCAGAAGCGAGTACAGCCTGAACCGGTTGCACGCAGCTTGCCACTTACAGACCACTGTACATGGTGCTGAATGTTTAGCTGAGCTGAGGGGGTTATACACTAATTTGCTGTGTCAGTACATTAATCCTTTAAGCTAGAATTTGCCGTAGTCCCGCCTCTGAGCAACTGCTTATCCTTGTGATGTGGTACCTTAGCCAGAATCAGTGCAGTTTAAAAGCTTTCGCTCTAACACAAACCCCATTCTTGTTCTTTCACTCACCTTGTATCTCAGTTAGCCAGTCCGGCTGCTGGTAATGTTCGGACGCTATGGTCAGGGTGTTGAGGAAAACCAGGATCAGAACTATCCAGTAAAAGGTGACAGATTTTACAGCGAGGCGGCATTTCCTTCTGAACGCCCTGTTCCAGCGTCTCACTCTGCGGCTGGTGAAGAAGGCATCAAAGTCATTTTTATATTAGCTCGACATATATAAGCTTCACTACAAAATATCTACATAAGAAAACCATGTATTACAAGTAGTTTATTTTGTTTGGCAGCTCAGCATCACAACCCATGAAAAGCTCCTTGGTTATGTTGCTATTTAATCCTTGCGCCAAGTCATTAATAAAAAAAATATTAAAAAGAACAGGGCCCAGTACTGATCCTTGGGGGACTCAACTGATTACCTTTGTCCAGTCTGAGCATGTTCTGTTTACTACTACTCATTGCTCCCTGCCTTGTGTATTCCATCTGGGCCTGGAGTTTTATTTACCTTAATATTATCCCAGTTTTTCCTGATATCCTCTAGAGATAACCCAGTAAATGTTATGGGCTTGTAAGTTCTAGTTTGTTTCAAAGTATCTCCCATTTGCTCCACTCTTGTGTAGTCTGAAGAAAAGAACTGGTTTAGTACCTCAGCCTTCTCCCTGTCACTGTTAATCATGCTACCCTTTACACATATGAATGTACTTATATTTTACTTCTTAGACTTTTTGCCATTTATGTACTTTTAAAACTTTTTAGGGTTTGACTTAGAATCCTTTGCAATTAATCTTTCATTTTTGCTGATTAGATTGCTTTGTTGCATGCTTTGTTACATTCCTTATATATTTGGAATGTTGGGTCTGTAATATTTTCTTTGAAATATTTAAATGGCTTACATTTTTTTCTAATTTCTCTTAACACGTTTATTTAGCCACATTATCTTGGATTTATTTCTTTTACTTTTATAACTGTGCGGTATTTGTTGATATGTATACAGGTGGCCCTCGGTTTAAGCCGGTTCAATTTGCACCGTTTCAGAATAACAACCTTTTTTTTCAGTCATATGACAGCTATTGAAAAGCATTGAAAAGCAGTGCACTAAGTAAAATAGCCAGTAGGTGGAGCTGTCCGCTTGTGTTGCAGCAAAGTTATGCAAGCTTAGCAGACTGAAATTAATCTGTGTACACAGAACAGACCTTAGCTATCAAGCAGCTTTCAATGCAACAAGATCTAGCAGCCATGTCCCTATTATCTTCCTGTCCAGCTTCTTGAGGTGAGGGTGCCTAACTTAATTAGTCCAAATTGAAATGTATAAAATAGGTGCAGACCCAATATTATATAACATGCTAACAATGCAGAGAACTGTTTGCAGAAAAATGCAAATAAAAAAATGTTTTTGTTCATTAAACTTAGTTTGATGATACAGTCTGTAGTGTGATTATTTAATTAGGTTTATAATGCTGTTTAGCATTTAAAGTCTTCATTTCAAAGCTTTAAAAATAATGTATTAGGTGTTACTTATATCAATTTTTAGAGGGACTGGAACCTAACTCCCTCACTTCCTATTGATTTACATTATAAACTGGGTTTCAATTTACAACGGTTTCAATTTAGAACATTCCTTCTGGAACCTAACCCCGGCATAAACTGAGGGCTACCTGTATTTATTTTCAAAGTTTTGAATGTTATCCATTTATCCTCTGTATTTTTATTAGAGAATACTTTGTCAAAATGTATGTTATTTAACGATTTCCTTAAATCATTGAATTTAGTAGCTTTCTTATTAAAAGTCTTTGTTGAACCCTTATAACACTGCTTATTGAAAGTGATTTAAAACATGACCATGTTATGATCACGGTTACTCAACTGTTCTTTGTCTTCTATGTTTGATAGCACTAAATCCAATATAGATTTATTCCTAGTTTTAATTGTGACAAGAAGTTATCCTTTGAAAACATTTAAAAATCTAACTCCCTTAGCTGTATGACTAGTTTCATTGGCCTAGTTTATTTTGGGGTAGTGTCGAACTAAGTTTTTTTTTGCTTGCGTGCTAACTGTGCTCAAATTAAATAATTAGAGTGGCTGCATATTACAAGCTGAAAATAAAAAGTTAGCGTTCAAATGAAAGAGGCAACGCTAATTTCAGGACTTCAGATATCGCGACTGCGACAACTTCTTTTCTCAATAGACTTCTATGGGGTGCACTACAGTTATCGCTCGCGCTCAGCTAACCCGACACTGGGCTAGATCAACTGTGCTAAACCTGAAGGTGTTAGGAATACTTTACATTCCTATGTTCTTTACATAGAAGAAAATGTTCTTTTTATTTTTCAACATACATATAAACATATATATATATATATATATATATATATATATATATACTGTATATAAAAATATAAAATTATTATTTTGAAAAATATATCTATATGAATATATACAGACATAGATATATATAGGGGCCTATCTATCAAGCTCCGTTGTGAAGCAGCAGTCACAAAGACCGCTGCTCCATAACCCTGACATTGCCGGAAATCAACCCGATTGAGTACGATCGGGTTGATTGACACCCCCCTGCTGGCGGCCGATTGGCCGTGAGTCTGCAGGGGGCGGCGTGCATTCAGCGATGTATGGCGGACCTGATCCTCACTGTCTGATCAGGTCTGCCAGACTTTGATAAATAGGGGCCATAGTATGTTCAGATAACAAAATGTATTCTTACCTGATAAATTAATTTCTTTCTTGGTAGTGAGAGTCCACGAGACCTTACTCTTGGGAACCACATCATCTAGCCACCAGGAAGAAGCAAAGACACCCCACACCAGAACCTCAAGCATCCCTCCCACCCAGTATTGCGTATAGCCGAGGAGAGAGAAAAGAAGTAAGAAAGATAATAGGTTACAGAGATGCAAAAAAGGACTGCCACCACCATAAAAAATTGGACGGGTTCGTGGACTCTCACTACGAAGAAAGAAATGTATTTATCAGGTAAGAATACATTTTCGAGGAGGAGATCTATAGTAGAGATAAGAAGGCGTCAAACATAGGGTGATATCCTCACTAACCGGCAACACATTAAGGTAGCAGGCAGATGGAATACTTACAAACAGAGCGGCACCACGATGTGCCTAGTAACACAATTTTAACCCAATGTTAAATCTCAGCGCTCCCTGCAATAGTCTATCTCCCCTGCCCGACTGTGCACAGAAGATTTTTTCTAGAAATATAAGATTTAGTTTTTCTAGTTTATAGATTAAAATATCCGTTTTATACTACCTATTTTGTGTGTGTGGGACAATCTGTCTTTAAAATCTATAATAACATTAAAATGGTTAAAATGGTTAAAATATTCATACGTATTGTTCTGAATAAAAATTACAATATTATATATATATATTCAATTTAACCAATAATGTCCATAAAAAATGTCCAGATAGTATATGCTATTATATTGAACCTTGAAAGAATATTGAAGCTCCTTTCATTTCCTGCACTTGATCGGTTGCTGCTTAGTGTGTAAACCGGATGTCTTTCGTCCGACAAAGGTATAATAACTGAAATGAGATAGAAAACACACAGCGCCCACCGAATCAAGGTAGCTTTTTAAACAATTTATTATGCGCAAGAAATAAAATATATACACTTACAAGATTGTAGTGTTATAGATGCCTTTAAAAGATTATATTGTCAGCAAGAGTCCGTCCATCCACAACCAGCTGATGAGCTTAGAGTTCCGTATTTAAGGGCTGCTCACACAGTCTTGCCGCCTCAGCTGTTCTCCCACAACAGCGTGTGATGTTCTGCACAGAGAGCGGCTTGTATACTTCCACTTAGCTTAACGCTGGGATAACGTGCTTCAGGACACTTCAATGCTTTGTCCTATTTAACCCAACGCGTTTCTTTTGCAAGCGTGCAAACTTCCTCAGGGGTATTTCTCTCTCCTTTGCTTGACTGTCAACGTGAACACAATGTCCGACCTTTAACATCCTAAACCGGATGTTACCTGTCCCCAGATCCAACCCCGGTACAGGTATATAATTCTACTGGGTCCTAATGCCCCTTTTCTCTTTATAAAATTTTGACAAACCATTAAAAACTTGTCATATACATATATATTCACACAATAAAAAACTAACTTAATCTATGTATTCCACTAAAACGGATGCCTGTGTTCAATTAAAAAAATTATATATTTATAGCTGTAAAAACCTGCAATTAATGTGTCATATTTAAATAATGGTTTTTTAAAAAATTATTATTGCGGACACACTGGTTCCTCCTTCTTTTGTTCCCAACCCATATAAAATATGTACTTATTATTTTCTCAGAGATGTATTGTATATATAAAGGCAACTTGCAACCCTAACTTTAAATGTTCATATAAAGGCTGCTAAGTCTAAATCAATATTAAGGCCCATTGGATGGAGACTTTTTAACTTCGTAATCCAAAAGGTCTCCCTCCTTCTTAGCTTTGTAAGGCGATTAGTTCCTTCAACTTTGTGGGGAACCCAGTCAATGACTGTGATCTTTAGTTCTTCAGGGTTACTGGAATGAAACTCTCTGAAATGATCCACTACACTGTGTTTCACCACTCCTTTTTTAATATTATTTTTGTGTTCCCAAAATCTGGTTTTTATTTTCCTTTTTGTTCTACCTAAGTAGATTTTATTGCATGGACAAACTAGCTGGTACACTACATAAGTTGATTCACAAGTGCACCTATATTTCATCTCATAGCTAGTATCACCTTTTGCATTAAAGAATATTTTGGACTGCAATACATGTGGACACATGTTGCAGTCCTTTTTCCTGCATTTAAACATGCCCTGTTCGGGAGTTAACCAATTTGGATTCGGGACAGTTCTCTGTATTTCTTTTAATTTTGATGGTGCTAGAAAATATTTTAAATCCCTATTTTTTCTAAAAACTAATTTAGGCTTTTCCCCTAATATAGGGCATAGAATTGGATCTTGTTTTAAAATGTTCCAATTTTTGTTAAGAATTCTGCGAATTTGGTTTGACCCCTCAGAATAAGTTGTTATAAATAAGGGTTCATCTCCACAACTATTTGTTTTATTGTTATTCTTATTTTTTGGGATTAATAACTGTTCCCGGGGTATTTGGTCAGTTTTCTTCATGGCCTTTGTTAGCCATTCTTCTTTATACCCTTTATCCCTAAACTTATTTGCTAAAATATCCGCTTCTCTAACAAAATCGGATTGTTCAGTACAATTTCTTTTGAGGCGTTGATATTGACCTAACGGTACATTTTGAATCCACCTCATTAGGTGACCACTGTTGGCACTAAGAAAGTTGTTTCTATCTGTTTCTTTTCTATAATTCTTGACACAAATTCTATTTGAATTCCCTATGTATAAAGTTAGATCTAGGAAATTTATACTGTTTTCTGATATCACCTTAGTAAATTTTAAATTAAATGTGTTGCAATTTAGATGTTCAACGAATTTTTCCGCCTCCTCGACATCCCCTTCCCAAACAAATAATAGGTCATCTATAAACCTATAATATTTCTTTATATTTCTCAGATAGGGATTATTGGACCATATATATTTTTCTTCATACTCCCCCATATATATATTAGCATATGAGGGAGCCATGGTGGTCCCCATGGCTGTTCCCTCCAGTTGTTTATAAAATTGTTTTTCAAACAAAAAATAATTATGCTCCAGGATAAACTGTATTCCCTTTATAATAAAATCAACCTGTTTTTCCATCATATTTGTCCTAGCACAATGGGAGGCCACAGCCTTAATACCTTTCTGATGGGGAATAGATGTGTACAATGCTGACACATCACAAGAAATCCACAAGGACCCAGCAGTCCACAGAGAGCCCTCAAATTTATTTATGACATCCATAGTGTCTCTAACGTAACTTTTGATGTTTTTGACAATAGGTTGTAAATACCCATCGATATATTTAGACAAATGGTCCGTAATGGAGTCAATTCCTGAAATGATGGGTCTCCCCGGGGGATTCACTGGGTCCTTGTGGATTTTTGGCAGGTGATAAAATATGGGAGTTCTTGGGTTAGGTTAAAAAATGAACCGGAATTCGACCTCATTTAAAATCTGATCATTCCTTGCCCTATTTAGTAGAATCAATAGTTCCTTATTATATTTATCAGTGGGATTTTCAGACAATATTTTATATGTGTTCTTACTATTTAATAGTGTAAATGCCTCCTTCAAATACTCTGTCCTGTTCTGTATAACCAGGCCACCACCCTTATCTGCCTGCCTAAAAACAAGGTTGGTATTTTTAGATAATTTCTCCAGGGCCCTTCTTTCTTGTAAGCTAAGTGGAAGTATACAAGCCGCTCTCTGTGCAGAACATCACACGCTGTTGTGGGAGAACAGCTGAGGCGGCAAGACTGTGTGAGCAGCCCTTGAATACGGAACTCTAAGCTTATCAGCTGGTTGTGGATGGACGGACTCTTGCTGACAATATAATCTTTTAAAGGCATCTATAACACTACAATCTTGTAAGTGTATATATTTTATTTCTTGCGCATAATAAATTTTTTAAAAAGCTACCTTGATTCGGTGGGCGCTGTGTGTTTTCTATCTCATTTCAGTGCCTAGTAACACAGACCGGGACCTCAACTGTCGCCCGGAAGACCAAACAATGGCGTGCAACAGTCACGTGAGTCATCTGGCCAATCACGATCCGTTAGGCACACACACCTTTCTTCCGAGCTTCCGAATTAGCTGAATAGCAACAGTGTAGACAAAACAGGTGTCCCATACACTACGAACACTGGAAATTGCTGGTTAGAATAGGAGGGTAAAAAGGAGACCCACTCCAACGAGTTACTATAAAAACAATTTATTTAAAATGTCCTTAAAATCAGCAACGCGTTTCTCGGCCACACAGGGCCGTTTCATCAGGCTGAGAAACGTGTTGCTGATTACTGTCTGACTACCAGCTCTAGCTTTGACTCCTGGCTTGTTATTTGACTTGTGGACTTTTTATTATTTCTTTGTTATTAATAAAGGTGTGATTATTTTTGCACTTCTCGTCTCAGTCTGATTCCTGGCACCCTGATATTATGCAAGGGCCATGAATCCTGATGGTGCTAATAATCCACCTTTACCTACCATCATTTCCAGGATGGGTGAACAGGATCACCGCTTGGATCAATTTGCACTAGCCCTGCAAACCCTGCTGATTTGCACTGCACATTTGGACCACAGTGTCCCACAAGTTATGGCTGTTCCTGTTTACGCTGCTGCACCTAGTCCTACCAGGAGCATGTCCAGTTCTGCACCTCTACTTCAGCGATATGGAGGCAATCCTATTCAGTGCAGAGGGTTTTTGAACCAGGTTGGCATTTACTTTGAGATGTTACCTCAGGCGTTTCCCTCTGACAGAGCTAAGGTGGGATTTCTCATCTCGTTACTCTCTGACACAGCTCTTGTCTGGGCTAATCCCTTGTGGGAGACTAATAAACCTGTGATTTCAAATTACCCTGAATTTGTGGCCTCCTTTCGAAGGGTATTTGATGTTCCAGCTTGCTCCTCCTTTGCTGCTAAACGACTCATGTCCATTCAGCAAGGTACGAGATCTGTTGCCTCAGTATGTCATTGAGTGCCGTATGCCTGCCGCAGAGGTAGGTTGGAATAATGAAGCCCTTGTTGCCGCCTTCTTTCATGGGCTCTCTGATGCGATTAAAGACGAAGTTGCTGCCAGCGATTTACCAGAGAATCTCGAGGCATTGGTGTCTTTTTTGATCCTAATTGACATCAGACTCAGAGAGAGGCCCTCTTTCAAGGAGCACTTGCAGAAGCCTCCTGTTCCGTTGTCTCCTACATGTTCTTTCCCACCCATGTCTCCTGGTCCCGAGTCACCAGGTACTGTTGAGCCGATGCAGTTGGGATTCATGCTTCTCTCCGTGGCGAGAGGGCCTTTAGTAGGAGGGAGGGGTTCTGCCTCTATTGTGGGTTACAGGGCCACCTTTTAAAGTCTTGTCCTACATGGCCGGGAAACGCTCCCACCTAAGGTCCTGTCGGGGGCAGACCTTGGGTGGTTTATTCTTGTCCCCGGAACCGCTAAAGAAGAAACCTTTGGTCACGGTTGTCCTTTCCTGGGTGGACTCCTCCATAGTCACCCAGGCTCTTGTTGACTCTGGTGCTGCGGCCTATTTCATTGACAGTGCTTTTGTATCAAAGCACTCCATTCCTGTATTGCCTCGGTCCGTTCTGCTTGCTATTGAGGCCATTGATGGCAGGCCCCTTCAGCCCGCACTTGTTACTCACGAAACCGCTCCGTTATCCATGGCTGTTGGAGCTCTCCATTTTGAAACCCTCCAGTAAAAGGTGATTAACTCTCCACATTTTCCAGTTGTTCTGGGTTATCCCTGACTCCAAAAGCACAATCCCAGTCTCGACTGGCGCAGGTCCGAAATTTTGTCATGGTCTCCGCAATGTATTTCCACTTGTCTTCGGAAACCAGTCAAGGTATTGTGCACTTCTTCGGTATCTCAATTGCCAGAGGAGTACTGAGAGTTCCTAGACATTTTTGACAAGGTTTGTGTCGGTACGTTGCCTCCTCACCGGTCTTACGATTTTGCCATAGACCTGCAACCGGGAGTCATTCCTCCTCGGGGCCAGGTTTACCCTCTGTTGTGGAGAATTGTGCTATGGAGGAGTATGTTGCTGATGCTCTGTCACGGGGGATCATCTGTAAATCCTGCTCTCCTGCAGGGGCTGGCTTCTTCTTTGTGAGACCATGCATCGATTACAGGGGTCTTTATCGTCTTACCATTAAGAATGCTTACCCTATTCCGGCCATCATGGAACTCTTTGACCGCCTCAAGGGAGCTACGGTCTTTTCTAAATTTGATTTGAGAGGAGTGATCAATCTCTTTAGGATTAAGGCCACAAATGGAAAACAGCATTTAACACCAGGAGCGGGTATTATGAATATCTTGTAATGCCCTTTGGCCTATGTAATGCTCCTTCTGTTTTTCAGGAATTTATTAATGATGTCCTACAAGATATGTTGCAACAGTGTGTTGTGGTGTACTTAGACAACATCCTCATATCCTCACCCACACTTGAGGCTCATTGTTTTAATGTCACACGGGTACTTCAGAGACTACGTGAAAATGGCCTGTTTTGTAAACTCGAGAAATGTGAATTCCATCAGACTCAAGTAAACTTTCTAGGTTATGTGATCTCTGTTGCAGGGTTCTCCATGGATCCTGACAAGTTGTCTGCAGTTCTGCAGTGGCCTCGCCCAGTTGGTCTTCGCTCTATTCAACGTTTTTTGGGCTTCGCCAATTACTATAGAAAGTTTATTAAAAACGTTTCTTCCTTGGTCAAACCTATCACAGACATGACCCGTAAAAAGAATTATCCACCCCATTGGTCACCTACTGCCATTAAGGCCTTTGATAGTCTTAAGACTGCCTTTGCTGCTGCTCCAGTACTGGCTCATCCTAACCCTGTCCTGCCTTTCGTTCTTGAGGTCGATGTGTCTGAGACTGGAGTAGGTGCCCTCTTGATTCAACATCCTACGCCTGACGGTTCCTTGCATCCATGCGGTTTCTTCTCTAAGAAATTGTCTCCAGCGGAGTGCAATTATGAAATTGGCGACAGGGAATTACTGGCCATAATTTTGGCACTCAAGGAATGGAGGCATCTTCTCAAGGGTACTAGCATAGCAGTGCTCATTCTTACTGACCACAAGAATTTAACTTATCTATCTGAAGCAAAACGTTTGTCGCCCCCACAGGCCAGATGGGCGCTATTTTTGTCTCGGTTTAATTATGTGGTCTACTACCTGTCTGGTAGTAAGAATGTTAGGGCTGATGCCCTCTCTCGACAATTTTCACCTCTGTCCAAGAAGGAGTCTCTATCTACTCCAGTTATACCTCCTGATCATATTTTGGCTACCATACGTACTAATTTGACTTCTCCCTTGGGGGAGGAGATCCTGGCTGCACAAACCAATGCACCTCCTGAGAAACCTAGTGGTAAGTGCTTTGCTCCTGAGAATCTTCGAACTAAACTTTTGCACATTTACCACTATCCTAAAGTCTCTCAATCCTCCGGTGCCTGATTGTTTGTTCTTTCCGGAGGCTTTTGTGAGTACTCTTGCTTTGTAGTTACCTGTTCCTGAACCTTTGCCTGACTGACTACGCTATTGCTTAACCCTCAAACTGCCTGATTACAAGTTCCCAAACCCTTTATATACGACTACGCTATTGCTTAACCCTCAAACTGCCTGATTACAAGTTGCCAAACCCTGCATATACGACTACGCTATTGCTTAACCCTCAAACTGCCTGATTACAAGTTGCCAAACTCTGCATATAAGACTATTCTATTGCTTAACCCTCAAACTGCCTGATTACAAGTTGCCAAACTCTGCATATACGACTACGCTATTGCTTAACCCTCATACTGCCTGATTACAAGTTGCCAAACTCTGCATATAAGACTATTATACTGCTTAACCCACAATCTGCCAGATTACAAGTTGCTAAACTCTGCTTCATTGACCACGCTGAGCTTAACCCTCAAAAGTGCCTTATTGTCAAGTTACCTAATCCTTCCTTATTGACTGTTTGTTTTTGGTACCCTATTCTAAAGTTTTACCTGCAACTATCAAGATTAACTTTACTCTTTCCAGAGGACCCAGACCAAAACTGCTCCATATCGTGAGTACCTTGTTTTATAGAAGTTGTCGTGGGGTCACGTCCTGTATTAAACTCAGAGTGCAAGGGTGTTATTTTAGTTCGCCCTAGCATTTGGGTCTTCTTCTGGACATTACCTAACCTGACAGTCACATTGCATTCTCTTGAAGAAGTTGCCTACCGCTTAGGAGCTTGCTTCAATTTTTGCCCGGGAGGTCTTCTGTTTACATGGGTTACCCAAGGAGATAGTCTCGGACCAGGGTAGCCAGTTTGTCTCCAGATTTTGTCATTACTTTTGTGCTCAAATGGGGATCCAGCTTTCCTTCTCCTCTGCATATCACCCTCAATTCAATAGGGCTGCGGAACGGTCTAATCAAGCTCTGGAACAGTTCCTCCGTTGCTATGTCTCAGATCACCACAATAATTGATCTGAACTGTTACCTTGGGCAGAGTTCGCTCGTAATAGTGCTATTAATGCTTCCTCCCAGTTATCCCCGTTCATGGCGAATTATGGGTTTCAACCATCCTTGTTGCCCGATTCATTCATATCTCAGGGTATTCCAGCTTTGGAGGAGCATCTCCGGCAACTCCGTTCCATGTGGGTGTAGATTCAGGATTGCCTTCATAGTTCTATGCAGCGCCAAAAGTTCCAGGCTGATCGTAGGCGTCTGCCCGCACCTTCCTACCAGGTTGGTGAGAGGGTTTGGCTGTCCTCTCGAAACTTGAACCTTTGTGTGCCTTCCAATAAACTGGCTCCTTGTTATGTTGGTCCTTTTCAAATACTCTGACGGGTGAATCCTGTGGCTTACGCTCTTGACCTTCCTCCTGCAATGCACATCTCCAATGTTTTTCATGTCTCCCTCTTGAAACCATTGGTTTGTAATCGGTTTACCACTGTGTTGCCTCGTCCCCGTCCTATATCTGTTGACAACCATGAAGAATATGAGTTCAGCAGCATTATTGACTCTCGTATGTCCAGGGGCCGCTTACAGTATTTGGTTCACTGGAGGGGCTACGGTCCAGAGGAGCGTTCATGGGTTCCCTCCTCTGATGTTCATGCTCCCGCCCTCCTCTGTGCCTTCCATGCCCATTTCCCCAATAAGCCTTTTGTCCTCCCGCGGGGGAGGGGTCGTTGAGGGGAGGGTACTGTCAGGGTTTTTTCCCTGCTTTGTTTGCCATGTGCTGCTTGCAGCCATTTTGCTTACCTTTTGTTGCTGAATCTGGTGCAGAGTGTGTGATGCTGCTCATTTCCTGCACGCCCTCTTATGGCCAGACTGTTGTACATCATCCGTGTGAGACAGGTTGCAGTCTCAGAATTGTGATGTCATCACTTATTATCTGTTCAGTATGCTTTGCCCTTGCGTTGTCTCAGACCTGTTTGTGAGTTCTTGTTCCTGTGTATTATCTGGCTGTCTGACATCCCTCCTGGTTCATGACTCGGCTCGTCTGACTACTCGCTTTGGCTCCTGAATTGGCTCGTCTGACTACCAGCTCTGGCTTTGACTCATGGCTTGTTATTTGACTTGTGGACTTTTTATTATTTCTTTGTAATTAATAAAGGTGTGATTATTTTTGCACTTCTCGTCTCAGTCTGATTCCTGGCACCCTGACACCCTGCTAGCGGCTGATTGGCCGCAAATCTTCAGGGGGCGTGATTGCACAAGCAGTTCTTGTAAATGCCGACAGCATATGCAGACCAAGACTTTAGGCAAAGAGCCCTTCTAGCTACTACAGCTAGAGCAGTATTTTTTGCATTGTTGCAAATAATCTGAACGACTGTATCACAGATGAAAGAATTTGCAGTCTTCAAGAATCTAATAGACTCCTGGATCTCCTCTAAGGATAATTCCACAGAGACTAGTTCTGATAGAGTCATGCCAAAAGGCTTCCATGCCAGCAACAACCGCAATACTTACAGCCGGTTGAAATAGCAGTCCTGTCTGTAAAAAGGCCTTTCTCAGATAACCTTCGCGTTTTCTATCCATAGGGTCCCTGAAGGAGGTACTGTCCTCCAAAGAAATAGTAGTTCTCTTAGCTTGAGTAGATATAGCACCATCTACCTTGGGTATAGACCCCCATAAATCCAGATTAGCCTCAGGAACAGAGAAAAGTTTCTTAAAATTAGAAGGGGAGAAAGGAACTCCTAGTTTATCCCAATCCTTTGAGATTATCTCAGAGACCAGAGAAGGAATAGGAAAGGTCTCAGGTGCCTTAGATTTATGTCTAAAGATAATTTTCAACTTTTGTACCTGCTTGACTTTAGCTGGTTTATTGTCCTGAACCTCTAAGGTTCTTAACACCTCCTTAAGTAGGGATCTTACTAAGGACTCAGCAAAATATCGAGAAGGGGTTTCTCCTTTTGAGAAATACCTATTGAATAAAGCCGTTAAAGTAGTGACTATGGCCCTTATTTATCAAAGGTCTTGCAGACCTGATCCGACAAAGCAGATCAGGTCCGCAAGACCTCGCTAAATGCGGAGAGCAATACGCTCTCCGCATTTAACATTGCACCAGCAGCTCACAAGAGCTGCTGGTGCAACGCTGCCCCCTGCTGACTCGCGGCCAATCAGCCGCCAGCAGGGAGCTGTCAATCAACCCGATCGTACTCGATCGGGTTGATTTCCGGCGATTCCTGTCCACCTGCTCAGAGCAGGCGCACAGGGATATGGAGCAGCGGTCTTTAGACCGCTGCTTCATAACTTGTGTTTCTGGTGAGTCTGAAGACTCGCCAGAAACATGGCCCTTCAAGCTCCATTTGGAGCTTGATAAATATGGGCCTATATCTCCTTTAAAAATTTTATAAAATTCCCCAGGTAGTAAATCTGGACCTGTTGCGTTTAAGTTTAATATTATCTATAGCTTGTTGTACTTCCAAAATTGAGATTGGAGCATTTATAAATTGGAGATTTTCGGTTTTAAGAAAGGGAAGATGGGTCCCATGCCAAAATATCGATTTATTTGTAATATCTACCTCTGGAGCGGAATATAATTTTTAAAAAAAGTTAAAGAATTCTTCCCAAATTGTTTTGGGGTCCAATATTACATTGTCACCCACTTTGATCTTTTTGATAACGTTCTGTTTTACCTTCGAATTTACATATTTAGCTAAGAGTTTACCTATCTTATCTCCATATCTGTAAAATCTAGCTTTGTTTCTAAGTTCATTTAAAGTATTTTTCTGTTCCAAGACAACTTCCCACTCAACTTAGCTTTCGTGTACCTATCCCAATTCTGTTTGGAGAGCCGATATATGGGTTATATCTGTTTTACAGATGCCTGGAGATAGTCAGTTATTTTATATTAACCTCTTTTCTCCAATAGTATGTTCTTATTTCTCGCCTAAGAACCGCTTTAGCGGCTTCCCAAAAAATCTCATGATTATGTATATATGCTTGATTGTCTTTTATAAATGTACCATTTCTGAATGAGCCAGTTTTTAAATTTAGAATTGGATGCTAGAAACTTAGGAAATCTATAGCTTTTCTTTATATCATTCATTTTTTCTCCCCAGGTCATTTTCAGCTATATTAATGCATGATCTAAAAATGTAAAATCGCTGATCTCTGCTTCTGGTTTCAGACTAAACACTCTGGGGCATATTTATTATGGTGCGAGCAGACATGATCCGATATAGCGGATCATGTCCGCTGCACATCGATAAATGACGACAGCATACGCTGTCTTGTGAACTGCTGGTACAATACCACCCCCTGCAAATTTGCGGCCAATCCGCCGGTAGCAGGGGGTGTCAATCAACCCGATCGTATTCGATCAGTTTGATTTCTGACGATTTCTGTCCGCTGCCTCAGAGCAGGCATACAGGTTATGGAGCATCGGTCTTTAGACCGCTGCTTCATAACTTCTGTTATAACTCCTGAAGGCTTGCCGGAAATACGGGGGATAAATATGCCCCTCTGTCTGAGGTTAAAAAAGGTCTAATCTAGGATTTATACTTCTTAGATTTGCATGTAAATGTTCACCGGAAATGCCTGTCATAAATAAAGACAAAAAAAAACCAACTAGAAATAGTCTAGAGACTAGTACAGAAGTTAGGATGGATGCAGGTAGTTCAGGCATTAGCTCTGCTGATATAATTGAAATATCCAAACAAGTGGCTAATTTACTATTACCACAATATGAACGAATAAGGCAAGATGTAGCTGCACTATCCGCAGAAACCGAACAATTTATAACAAGATTAACAGAGGCGGAAAATAGGATATCAGATATAGAAGATATCCAAGTTAAACAAGAACAAAGTATCCAAATACATGGTGATCAAATAACAGACATTAGCAGGAAGATTGAGGAATTGGACAGATCTCGCAGGAATAACCTCAGGGTTATAGGCCTGCCTGAGAGCGCTGCCTTTCAAGATTTAATGTTTTTTGCTTCTATTACATTTCCACAAGCATTGGGTATAACTACTCAAGAAAGATATATTCTAATAGAGAGAGCACATAGAACAGGCCCAATGAAATCAAGGACGGATAATACTGTACAGAGAAGACCTGTTATGATAAAGTTCTTAAATTTCCAAGATAAGATATCTATTTTATGAGCATATAGAGGAAACAAAAGCTTGGAAATTGCACAAAATCAGAATCTTGTTATTCCAGGACTTCTCTGCACAAACATCGGCCAAATGGAAAGAAATGGCTCCTTTCTGTACCAAACTTGTTATTGCAGGTTTATTTGCTAGAATGATATATCCAGCCATTATTAAAGTTGTTATGAATGACAAAATAACCATGTTAAAAAATAGTCAGGAAGCTCTGGAATTTCTACAAAAAATTGGTGATCCCAGCGGCAATTAATTCTTCTCTTTGTTTTTAAGCTAATTTGATTAATAGATATTAAAAGAAAATTAAAAGTATGTATTTTAATTTCAAAAACAGTGTTCCCCTTTTCTGTTTTTTTTTTGTTCTTTTTTTATATTCCTCTCTCTCCATCTCTGGGGTTTAGTATGATTCTCCTTTATTACGTTTTTATCAGCTCCCCCTGCCACTATTGCTTATGGCTACAATTAAAATGGTGTCTTGGAATGTTGGGGGTATCACTAGCCCAATAAAACGGAAACGAATTTTGATGTCGCTTAAAAAAAGCAGGGCAGATAGTGCGTTAATCCAAGAGACTCAGAGTAGAAAACGAAAAAATTTAAATGTAATTGGGTACAGGAGGTTATAGCTACGCCATGTGCATCTAGGAAAAGGGGAGTGGCAATACTTTTTCATTGTAATCTTGAATATCAAATTATACGTTAAGCTATAGAGGGCGATTTATGAAGCAGCGGATGCTGCTTCCGACCCACTCTGCTTCAGTTCTGCCAGACAGCAATCGGCCCGATTGAATATGATCGGGTTGATTGACATTCCCTGCTAGTGGCCGATTGGTTGCAAATCTGCAGGGGGCGGTATTGCACCAGCATACCCTGTTGGCATTTATCCATGTGCGGCAGACATGATACGCTACATCGTATCATGTCCGTCCGCAATTGACCCCATAGATCCAAATGAGAGATATATTATAATTAAAGCATTAATCAAGGATAAAGTATTTGTCTTCTGCAATGTTTACGACCCCAATAGACTAGATGTGAATTTCTGGGTGGCTCTCAAAAGTAAATTATATGAATTTATGGACTCTAATCTAATAGTTGTTGGAGATTTCAACACAGTGTTTAATAATATAGACATATCACAATGCTTTAATAGCGACAAAAAAAGAGAAAAATAACTAGGTCAACAATAAAACCACTTAAAAACTTCTGTACCGCTTTGCAATTAAATGATATATGGCGTCTATTCAATCCAAATATAAGCTTTAAACTGTGGTGCAAACTCTGTTATACCACCTTGGGTAACATATACCGGCGGTTGATTCGCCTTAGGAAATGGACCTGGACCCTGCAAATGGTTCTGTAGAACTGGTGCTAAGCATGAGCTACATAGATGTGCAGGTGGACAAACTGTGACAGCCTTGCACAGTAAACATTTATCAATTGAGGGTATAATGCTTGAGGGACTGCCCTCAATGAACATATCATCAGTGGTTTCAGTCCCAGGTTTCTCCATCCCTCTGGCAACCTTACATAGAGTTAAAAGTGTAAAAATACTTTAGCACCGAGAAAGTCACCTTTCCCCTAACAGAGACCTCTACTAGTAGTCCCCCTGTAGGAGAGTGTATAAGCCTGATTCTACTCTATATGCAGCAATATATATAAGTGCAATGATATATTTATATATTTATATATGTGTGTATATTACATCCCTCTGCTCTGGCATATAGATTGTATCCCCCTCCTGTGACCCTTTGTATGGTCAGTGCAAAGGGCACAGTGATAGAAGCGCAACATCTCCAGGATGCGGCCACAACAGAATAGGAAGAAGGCAGAGAGCACGTTAATCTGTCGTACATGGCACAAAAGACAGTCACGTCTCCTTCCACCACCGCAATAGTAAAGCGGCTAAGGCCAAGAGTGCTTCATGAACCTCAGTGCTCCAGAGATAAAATAAAGTGACTGGATTACTGAGGGTAACAATCATACCCGGCAGAGGATTTAAAGGGCCAGACCCCTAAGTGACCATCCATTGTGTTAGACCCAAATAGGTGTCTGTAACCCCTGCTTTTCCAGGCTGCTATACCATTGTGCACAAACCTGTGTCTGTGAACAAACCTGCCTACAAGAAAATTAAGGATTAACTTGCCATCTGCAGTAGTGAGGTATACTGGGTTAGAGAAGTAGTACTTACCCCCATCCAGTCCCACTCCTCAGACAATCTGCAGTTAATCTGTCCTGAACTGTAGCAAACAGCGTAGGACAGATAACAGAAGAGTGGCCAAACAGGAGGAGGCTAAGGAACTTCCCTGCGACACACGTGGCTAGCTTGTGACTCCAACAAGGAGAAGAATAATGCACTAGCAGAACTAGTAATTCCCACTCTTCCAGGAACTGTCCACGTAAGGAATTAAATCCTGAAAATCTTCATAATTTTCAGGAGCATCTCTATCCATGCCTTCTCATTGACAAGGCAAAGAAATACTGGGAGGGATGGTGAGGTGGCAGGGATGCTTGAGGCTCTGGTAAGGGGTGTCTTTGTCTCCTCCTTGTGGCCAGGTGATGTGGTTCCCAAGAGTAAGATCTTGTGGCCTCTCACTACCATTAGAAAAAAATACAGTATACAAGAGAAGTGAGTACACCAATGTGCAATATCACTTAAATGTCAACTTATTCAAAATGGTATCACCTTACAGTATCTGCATTACTTCTAAGTTGAACAGTAGGGTATCTGCTCTTAGGTAAAATTAAAAACTAACAGTTTAGTTTTACTTTATAAAAAAAAATACAGGCACCACAGTAGGAACTCAATGCAACAAAAGTAAATACACCGATAATCAATGACACACAAGTTAAATCACTGAAATAAAATTGAGTACACCTGTGATTTATAATTAGCCTACTTGCATTAACAGGGTTATAAAATGTGGTGCCTCCTTTTTGTTTCCTTTTAGGGACAGTTCGTCTGATGCTTGACCTGGATTTGGATTATAGAGAAGAGCTGACTTATTTTCGCGTGGACTCCACTTAAAGGGACAGTCTACAATAGAATTTTTATTGTTTTAAAAGATAGATAATCCCTTTATTACCCATTCCCCAGTTTTGCATAACCAACACAGTTATATTAATACACTTTTTACCTCTGTGATTACCTTGTATCTAAGAACCTTCTTCCAGCCCCCTGATCTCGTGACCGTGACTGTTTATTATCTATTGTCTTGCATTGAGCATTGTGTTGTGCTAGATCTTAAATAACCCCCTGTTCCTGAACACAGTGTTATCTATATGGCCCACGTGTACTTTCCGTTTCTTTCTGTTGAAAAGAAATGTAAAAAGCATGTGATAAGAGGCGGCCTTCACTGCTTAGAAATTAGCATATGAGCCTACCTAGGTTTAGTTTAAACTAAGAATACCAAGAGAAAAAAAGCAAATTTGATGATAAAAGTAAATTGGAAAGTTGATTAAAACTACATTTCCTATCTTAATAATGAAAGATAAATTTTGACTAGACTGTCCCTTTAATGTGTCTTTCTTTGAGGCATGAAGAAACGGCAGAAGGGCTGAGAAACGTGTAGCGTATTTGCACACTATTTTTGCACATTGTTTTTATATATCAGTTTAAATAAATTGTGTGTTTTTTAATCACCTCGTTTTGCCTGAACTATATGATCTGAAACACACCATTGCATAATAGTTGCCTGCTGACTGATAACCAGTGGATGTGGAACTGTGTAGCCTGATGATCCACAAGCACACAAAGAACCTGCCTACTGTTGTTCCAGCAAGCAGGAGATCAGCGCGCTGGGGCTCTGCAAGACCCGAGACTGTTTCCAACAGCACTCCAGAGTGCTGCCTCTCTTGTGAGTACATTGGGAGCTGGGAAGTATCAGTTTGGGATAGGATTGCGTAGCTAATTGATACACACATGGAAGCTCCTCTTTTTCTGTTTAACAGACTCTGTACTTGTTCATCTCACGGAAATGGGTGATTGAAGAGAGCTGCATTTCCTTGTCCTATACCCATTACAAGATCTATTATTATATACAGGACTTTCTTCTGATAGACTGTTTGGCGCCCCCTATATTCTAAACTATGTTTTAGAAAGAGATAGTCCCAACAATGAAGCAGGGAGGTGGGAGTGTGATGATATGGGGCTGCATCAGTGCAAAAGGTATTAGGGAGATGACATTTATAGAATGTGTCAGCATGATAATGATCCAAAGCACGCTGCCAAAATCATGAAAGAGTTTCTATAGATGAAAAAAGCGAAAAACTGTGGCCTGGCCAAGTATGTCGCCTGACTTGAATCCATTAGAACACCTTGGAAGTATTTGAAAAAGAAAGGTAGAGAAATACAACCCCTCAAGCAAAGAGCATCTGAAAACAAATTGTCTCTAAAGAATGGCAGAGCATCTCTTTATAAATGTAGGAAATTACTACACTACATGCCGAGGAGGATTGAGTCTGTCATCACAAATAAAGGTGCACATACAAATTATTAAAAATATATAAAAGATTTGAATCTCAGTAATGAAACGTGTACTGACTTTTGTTGCATTGAGAGTATATAACAGAAGTGAGTGCACCCCTCTGCTATATCATGGAAATGTGTAATGATTTATAATTGTATCACCTTACAGTACTTGCATTTCTATATTAAAAATACAGGCCCCATAGTAGGAACTGTATATAGAAATATATATTCAAAAATAAAAAGAACATTTTCTTCTAAGTGAACATAGGAATTTAAAGGGATATGAAACCCAATTTTTTTCTCGCTCATGATTCAGAAAGAGCAGGCAATTTTAAGCAACTTTCTAATTAATTCCTATTATCAATTTTCTTCGTTCTCTTGGTATCTTTTTTGAAAAAGCAGGAATCTACGCTTAGAAACCAGCCCATTTTTGGTTGAGCACCCTGAGTAGCGCTTAATGATTGGTGGCTACATTTGTCCACCAATGAGCAAGAGCTACCCAGGTTTCACTCTCATCCTCAAAACATCACGTTTGTCATTTGTGCAGAATAAAGCACGTCTAAAATTATCCAGCGAGTGAATCTGCAGGGGGCGGCATTGCACCAGCAGTTCACAAGAACTGCTGTTGCAATGATAAATGCCGACAGCGTGTGCTGTCGGCATTTATCAATGTGCAGCGGACATGATACGCTACATCGTATCATGTCCGCTCACACTATGATAAATCTACCCCTATGAATTTTACCAATAGTAAATAATAACCTCAGATTTTTCTAATGAAATAAATAAGGAAATAAACGCATCCCTAATGAAAATATGTGGCCACGTTTGGGTCACCTAATCTATAAAACATGTTAAAAGGGGTAAAATAGGGGAAGAGGACTATGAGAAAACATAAGGGTCATTATTGGACCCAGAATATAGGTAAAATCAAACAAACTCACTATATATCAGCAATAAGAATTATATATATATCACTAAATGAATCTGTCTATAGTGGTAGAACTCTAAATAGTAAATAGGAGCCCCTCTTGAAGCGCAGCATTTATTCTTGGGCATCTTATGTATAGATGTCCAGTGATTCTAGAACATTGTGTCATAAGTCTGCTAGAGAAAACTAAGCAACTTCTGCAATCCATGTTGAGCATTATCTGTCATCTTATTGTTATACATGACAAGAGGAAAAAAACTATTATAGTCTCACATATGTCACTTATGGATCTGTATTTGGACCTTTGCTACCACCTAGTGGACTATAAACCTATTACAATACAAAATAACATGAGAAAATAGAATGAGTTTTAAAACTTGGTTTTATCTTTCACGATGATAGCAAAGAAAGAAAAAATAAAACTACAAATATATCTTGTACAGATCATATGGAAACCTGAGAGTAGAAGACATATATAGTAAAGATTAGGCATGGATTCAGAAGACTTTTTGCACTTTTAGAAAATAATATTATCTTAGACACTGGCTACAGCTCTAGTTTACACAAAGGATTATACTTATGTAAACATCAAAAAAGAGAGTACTCCGGTTCCATATGACAGCAGATGCCGTTAAAAGGGCCAGTAAACCCACCAAATAATGTTTACTCTACTGAGCTGGTCTGTTTTTTAACCTAAGCGCTTTGATCACGCTGTCTGGTAGCGGGAGCGAGCTACATTCAGTTTAATGGCGCGATCAGGCACGCTGTGACTAGACAGCGTGCCCAATGCGCTTAGGTAAAACACAGACCCGCTCACTAGAGCCAGAAGTGCACAGCTGCAATTAGCGACATCAATGGCAAAGCCATATATGTCTGCTATTTCTGAATAAAGGGGATTCCAGAGAAGCTTTTACAACCATTTGTGCCATGATTACACAAGCGGTATGTAAATCATTTCAGTGACAAACCCAAAGTTTGTGAAAAAGTTATTTTTATATGATTGCATTTGGCTGTGAAATATTGGCATGAAATATGCCGAAATGGGCCTAAATCAATACCTTGGGTTGTCTACTTAAAGGGATACTAAACCCAATTTTTTTTCTTTCATGATTAAGATAGAGCATGCAATTTTTAAGCAACTTTCTAATTTACTCCTATTATCAAATTTTCTTTGTTCTCTTGCTATCTTTATTTTAAAAAGCAGGAATCTAAACTAAGGAGCCGGCCTACGTTTGGTTCAGCACCCTGGATAGCGCTTGCTGATTGGTGGCTACATTTAGCCACCAATCAGCAAGCGCAACCCAGGTGGCTGAACCAAAAATGGGCCAGCTTCTAAGCTTACATTCTTGCTTTTCAAATAAAGATAGCAAGAGAACGAAGAAAATTGATAATAAGAGTGAATTAAAAAGTTGCTTAAAATTGCACGCTCTATCTGAATCATAAAATATATATTTTTTTGACAGATAAATAAAAAACAAGGCTCTATTTCTGTTTAAATGGAGTGATAGCAAAAATGCTAAAAATTCTCCGGTATTTTGGGCAAATTCTTCTCTGAAAGTCCTGGTAGTGAAGGGGTTAAAGCAGACACTGCTCTCCTACAGAAGACGCATATGACTGCCTTAGGAAGTTAGAACACAGAAATAACAAGGAAGAATCAGTGGGCGACATAATTTACACCCCATGCACTGAATGAAAGAAGGTGGTGGCTTTACAAATATCCATACAAAAGCAAGGCACTGATGATGAAGGTTGTTACATTCTTTTAAAGTTACTAATGAACCCTACAGTATATGCAACGTATACAGAACCAACACAGATAATTGCAGATGTTAGCCCCAGCTACAGCTCTTTACTGAAGCATCACTCATAGTTAGGGAGGATAGCTCAACAGTCACCATTGGACAGATTTCATTTTAAAATACTATTTTTATTGAGAACAAGAAGAAGGTTACAAGTACATGTGAACTTATACAATTCAAACTCATAGATATGGTAGTGACAAAAGTAATATTCATCCAATACATGTATGCCTTCAATAAGCAGTAAAACAACAATTTGAGTTAGATCTTAATCCATCTTTTCTTGTCCTCTTTTCCTCCTCCCCTATTTGGGGAACGTTATTTATTTAACTGAACTTTTAAACATCCATTAATTAACTGTTACAACTTTATTTAGTAAATTATCTGTTGGGTTCCTGGCATGACTTGTAATAGTCATAGTACCTGCTCTATGAAATAATAACAAAGAAGAAAAAAAAAAAAAAAAAAAAAAAAAGAAGAGAAGAAGGGAAAGGGGAGAAGGCTGTAGTGGGTAGGATCCTGGAATCACTTGGAAATGTTTATATGGTCATGTTTTCCCTCTCCCCTCCCCCACCGCCACGTGATTGGTACAAGAATCCCCACTCGCCTCTCAAGGATGCTGTCAGCATGTATTCAGTATGTGCAAAGGGGTTTAGGATTAGTCTCTGGGAGTCTAAGCTCAGCGATTCAATGTACCGTCGCCATTTGAGTATGAACTGTTTAAGTCTCCTATTAGTATCCAGTTTAGTGTCTAGCTGTTCAATGAGCAGCTGTTTGTGTATGCGATGTTTGAATGCGTTGAAGGTAGGGCCAGTATTCTCTGCCCAGACACCTAAAATGGTCTTTCTAGCGATTAAAATAATAGTATTCAGTAAGAGGGTATCTCTGAAACAAAGATCGCGCCATTCCAAGAAGCATATCTGTTCCACTTCTAGTTGGACCCTAAGCTTAATGGCACTCGTAATCCAAAAGGCAACCTTGCCCCAAAACTGTCTGACCTTTGGGCATGTGTAAAAGAAGTGGAGGAAGTCTGGATTATTCAGTTTGCACTTGCTACATTCATTCACTACCCCGGATCTCCACTTGGTCAATCTTTGAGGGATAATGTAATCCCTGTGTAGTAATCTAAACTGGGATTCTCTTAGAGACATGGATAAAGTCGCTCTCCGAGCACACATCACACTTTGCTGGATTAATTCCGTGAGGTCCTCCCTCTCCACACTCCCGCTCCACTTATCAACCAACATGGTTATGTTTTTAGATTCAATGGAGCTTAAAAGCGTTCTATACATTTCCGAAATGGAAAAGTTGCCTAATTTAAATGAGGACACTGTTCTGGCAAATGCATGTGGCTCCCAAAATTGTGGGTCTCCTCTTATCAGATGATCTACAAAGTGTCTCAATTGTAGGTATGCATAGAAGTGGGCTCGTGGTAGCCCAAATTGAGTCTGAAGATCAGTGAAAGCTTTAATGCACTTTCTAGAGAGGTCTAGAGCGTCTCCAACAGAGCCTAGCCCTCTGGAGGCCCACATGGCAAAGGGAGAGGAATCTGTTCCTGGGGGGAAGCTAGCGTTGTTTCGCAATGGAATCATTCTAGACGCCACACAGCATCGGCCAACATGTTTGAGGGCTAGTCGCCAGGCCCTTAATGTGTCTTTATAGAGGAAGCTATCTTTAAGCTGCGCGTGCGGGGCACTGGGGGGGGTGAAGGGTAGGACCGAGAGATCAAGCCCTCCCAGGGCTTGTCTCTCTAATTCTGGAGAGTAGAAGTTGGACAGATTTCATTAACCAGGCAACCACCCGGAGAAGAACCCTGCATAATAAAAATACTAAAATTGAAGATAAACTCGTACACAGCTTTAAAAAGATATTGGGCCTGGTTGATGCATGGGACTATGATTCCCAGTTCTCAGGGATTACACTTGACCCACCAAACAATGATTTGGTTAATTTTTTTTTTAAGTTAAAAAAGCTAAAATGCTTGCAAACCAATTCAGCCCACACTGTTTCTTTCTCTTGCAACGCAGCTAAACAAGCTTTGTGTTTGCCTTGAGACAGCTTTGAACTCTTGCCATATAAATGAGATGTTTCTTTTGTTGTTTTTCTTGCAATGTATCTACTGAATATTGTGCCATTTCAGTATAGAAGGACCCCGTATCTGCGGGGTTTAGGTTCCAAGCCCCCTAGTGAATGCCTGAAACCTCAAATAATAGTGAACACTATATACTGTACATGCTGTATATACTGTACGTGCTCTATATACTGTACGTGCTGTATATACTGTACGTGCTCTATATACTGTACATGCTGTATATACTGTACATGCTGTATATACTATACGTGCTCTATATTCTGTACATGCTGTATATACTGTACGTGCTCTATATACTGTACATGCTGTATATACTGTACGTGCTGTATATACTGTACATTCTCTATATACTGTACATGCTGTATATACTGTACATGCTCTATATACTGTACATGCTCTATATACTGTACATGCTGTATATACTGTACATGCTCTATATACTGTACATGCTGTATATACTGTATGTGCTGTATATACTGTACGTGCTCTATATACTGTACATGCTGTATATACTGTACGTGCTGTATATACTGTACATTCTCTATATACTGTACATGCTGTATATACTGTACATGCTCTATATACTGTACATGCTCTATATACTGTACATGCTGTATATACTGTACATGCTCTATATACTGTACATGCTGTACATACCTATGATAAAGTTTATTTTATAAATAAGTTCAATAAGACATTAACAACAATAACTAATAATAAAATAGAACGATTATAATAATAAAAGTTATATGAATTAAGCAAAATAAGGATTACTTGAACACAAGCACTGCAATACCGTGAGAGTTGATCTGATAACTGAGATGGCTACTAAGTGACGAGCAACGGGACCACACAAGATTTCATCATGTTACCCAGAACCGTGCACAATTTAAATGATGAATTTATGGACTGCGGTCAACCATGGATAAGTGAAACCGCAGAAACTGAAACAGCGAATACACGGGTTTTACTGTTCTAATTTTTGTTCAAACAGTGTCTCGTGACAATTCTAGCCATTACCTTAAAAAAAACACCCGGCAACCCAATCAAGACCCCAAGATATATTTTTCCTACAATATCTAAAGATTATTGCAGCATCACTCAGACACAGTACTCACCAGCATGAAGTCTGGCCCAACCTGCTCCTGTAACACAAAAAAAATCTGTTACAGACAGAAAACAAAAAGGTCATGACAATGCTTAAAACATAGAGAGAAGAATCTGCACAAATCTATATGTTCTTTTATTCTCCATCAATATTGTGAAAACATCAGATCTCTGTGTTACATGTATTTAGTAAAATGCCCCTAAGACAGGTACAAAGCACTGATTCTATAAACAGCCTATCCCCAGAAACCGGTAAAATTCAGTATGGTAACTACAAAAAGAATCCGGCTCTGGGGACTGTAGAGATCCCCTCTTATACCTTTAAATAAACCACTGAAATTAATTAGATTTGAATCATCAAATCTAATACAACATTATAATCATTTACAAATATACAGGTGTATTAGGCAACAGACAGCACAGATCAAGTTATTGAGATTTGATGTTAATTAAATGGAATCTTTCTAGTAGATGTGCAAAAGACACCCTAACCTGTCTCCACGCTTAACCACCTAACCACTAAACCCCTTGCTCTACTGACCCCTGACTGCCAGACTCAATGTAGCACTTAACCCCCTAAGTCATGGCCCTGCACAGCACTTAACTCACTAATCCACTGGACCTGAAGCTGCACTTTACCGCTAACCACTCCCAGCCACATCACTTAACTCAATATTCGCCTGCCCCCACCAGCACAATGAGAGAGAAAGAGAGAGAGAGGAAAGAGGAGAGAGAGAGAGGAGAGAAAGAGAGAAGAAAGAAAAGAGGAGAGAGAGGAGAGAGAGAGAGAGAGAGAGAAGGAGTGAGTGAGAGAGAGAGAGAGAGAGAGAGAGAAAGAAATAAGAGAGGAGAAAGAGAGAGAAGTGAAGAAAGGAAAGAGGAGAGAGGAAAAAGGAGAGAGAAGAGAGGAGAGAAAGAGAAGGGAGAGAGAAATAGGAGAGAGAAAAGAGATAGAAGGGAGAGAGAAAGAGGAGAGAGAAGAGAGGAGAGAAGGGAGAGAGAAGAGAGAAGGGAGAGAGAAAGAAGAGAGAGAAGAGAAGGGAGAGAGAAAGAGGAGAGAGAAGAGAGGAGAGAGAGAGAGAAGGGAGAGAGAAAGAGGAGAGAGAAGAGAGGAGAGAGAGAGAGAGAGAAGGGAGAGAGAAGAGAGAGATTATATAACATCATTGCTTACCTGATAAATTCATTTATTTTGTGGTGGTAAGAGTCCACAATCAATTACTCTAGTGAATTACCTTCCCTACCACTAGGAGGAGGCAAAGATTCCCAAACCCCAAGAGCTCTATATAACTTCTCCCACCTCTGTAGTTGTCAGATTTATGTCAGATTTAGAGGAACGCCTAAGAAAATGTTTTGTTTGTAGCTGAAATAAGCTGAATCCTAAAACGAGACTGTAACAAGTTTAGGAAAACAACAATCAGCAATTGATACAGTGAAAATGGTATTCTTATACAGAGAGATATGAATCAGAGTATAAGATCTTGGATTGTATAAAGTTCAGATTAAACTGATTTAGGTTAGTGAGCAAAAGTATGCTTCAAAGGAAATATGCTGAAATAACTCGACTCAATCAGCGATACAGGTGGAATGATGACGAAAGCGATACAAACAGTGAATCAGAATATTACCAGTATGAGAGGTAAAAAGTACTTGCAGTTACTGATGCACTTTATGTTGGAAGCGATCGTGCACTGAACAGCTGCAACTGAATTCAGAGATCTCCGTAGAAGTATTGAGAGATGAGTTTGAAGAGCTGTGAGAGAGTGCCCGCGTTTCGGAGCAGACTGGATATGCAGAGACTTCCGGAACGGGCTGAGACACAGAAAGGTAGTTAGAGCTGTGTAGTAAATCCGGGTAATTAGAGGCAGAGTCCGTGACCACCAGACAGCGGAGTAGGTAGATGACTGGTCGGTCAGAGGTTGTAATCCAGATGGAGTATGCAGGTGAAATAAGTGACAAAATAGCGTTCACTAAATAGTGAGAAAGGAGCTTGAAGTTCCAGGGATTCAGAGTAATACTGACAGGTAGGCTGACTCTAGGCAAAAGACCAGAATACTGAGGGGAAGTGAGGTAAAATAGGCTGGAGAGTTAAAGGGAGGACCCAGTTTAAAGGGACATTACAGTAGTAGTTAGTCTGACGTATAGCCAAGAAAAAAAAGGTAGGAAAAGAAATAAAGAGCAAACAATATAGGAGCTGGGGGAAAAAAGAAGAGCCATAACATTAAAAAAAATCACAAAAAAACAGGGTGGAGTCTCTTGGACTCTTACCACCATGAAAGAAATGAAGCATAAATTTGTGTTTTCTTTCATAAAGGTGGTAAGAGTCCACAATTCATTACTCCTGAGAACCAATACCACAGCTGTGGAGAGTCCACAAGTAATAAAAAGATAGGATGGGATAAGAAACATCTTTTTTCCCCATAAGGAAACCAAATCCACAATCCTAAAAAGAAAGTACATATATTTTTTATTTTTCCATGCACTTAAAAACAACCAACAGGCAAAACAAGACAGAAACATCAGCCTGAAGGACCTTTCTACCAAAAGGAAGCAAAAACATAAAAATGGTAGAACGTAGTTAAAGTATGCAAAGAAGACCAAGTAGCTGCCTTGCAAATTTGGTCAATAGAAGCTTTGAAAGCCCAAGAAGTAGCTACTGATCTAGTAGAGTCGGCAGTAATCTGATTAGGAGGAGACTGAAGCGCCTTCAAGTAAGCTTCATGAATCAAAAACTTTAACCAAGAAGCTAAAGAAATAGCACAACAGCATTCTGCCCTCATTATAACCAAAAAAGTGAACAAACAAACATGAAGTTTGTCTGAAATCCTTGGTAACATCAACATAATACTCCAAGAGGCCTATTTATCATATGTCTGACGGACCTGATCCGACAGTGCGGATCAGGTCCGACAGACATCGCTGAATGCGGAGAGCAATACGCTCTCCGTATTCAGCATTGTACCAGCAGCTCTTGTGAGCTGCTGGTGCAACGCCGACCCCTGCAGACTCGCGGCCAATCGAGTGTCAATCAACCCGATCATACTCAATCGGGTTGAATTCCGGAGATTCCTGTCCGCCTCATCAGAGCAGGCGGACAGGGTTATAGAGCAGTGGTCTTTAGACCGCTGCTTCATAACTGCTGTTTCTGGCGAGCCTGCAGGCTCGCCAGAAACACGGGGCGTCAAGCTTCGTACGGAGCTTGATAGATAGGCCCCCAAGGCTCTAACCATATTCAGATTGTGAAGAAGTTTCTCTGAAGAATTCTTAGGATTAGGACACAAAGAAGGGACAACAATTTCCCTGCTTAGATTATCTGAGGACACAACATTAGGATGAAAAACAAATTTGGTTCTTAAAACTGCCAAATCTTGATGAAAAAACAAATAATGAGAATCACAAGAAAAAAATGAAAGTTCAGAAACTTTCTAGGAAATAAACTTAATGTTTACCTTATGCATAGGTTCAAATAGAGGAGCCTGCAAAACATTCAGTACCAGGTTCAAGTTCCAAGGTGGAGAAATTGGTTTAATAACAGGCTAATACACCCCAAATAATAAAGAAAACCCCACCTTTTTGAGGCTAATGAACAGTCCCACTTGGAATAATCATCAGGGCACAATGTGGAGGCTTGCTTTAAAACCCAAACTCAAGATCATCAGAGCTGTAACTATAACAACACAGCCGCTTCACGTGGAATCAACATTCACTGTGCTCACCTCTCACTTGTGAGCCAACGCACACAAATTACTATAGATGCATTATATCAGGGTGGTCAACTTCCTTTGGTGTCCACTCGCAGCCGCCTGTGTGCACTCTGTTTCTGTCAGGATAATGTCATACTTCTTATCTGTACTACCCCTTTAAAGCATCTTGTTCCCATTAACATCAGCCTATTTAAGGCCCCTCACAGCCTTTACACATTGCTTAGTATTGAAGTTTGACTCAAACCTTATCCTGAGCCTGCTCACCGTGATATCAATCACTCTATTTTGTTTATTGGATTACTGTACTCCACCTAACTGGATTTCTGTCACTATCCTCTCCTAACTGCCTGCTGCTCCCTCAGTGACTTTGCTACTTTGTAACCTTCTCTCCTACCTCTACAACTTAGCCGGATTCCTCTGCTCCTCATACCGCTCTCCGGATTCACCCTTCACGGAGCTCCGCTTCCTCATGCTGTGACGTCATCAGCCAGCTGCTACTGTGCTTCCTTTCTCCCTCTGGCAAGTCGCCATTACAACCCGGTGTTTGCAACAAACATTCAAACAGTTCTGATAGCGGTAAGCCAGTCTCTGATTTTTACTATGCTGCTTGACTCTCAGCTTAGATACTAGGTTGCTGCTTAATGTGTGTGTTATTTGTATATTCTATGATATTCTGCTGTTCTACCGTAACTCTGTTCCACATTAGCAATTGCTTATTTTTTCCTATGATCATAGTACCATACTACCAAAACCCTTACCACTACTCCATATTTTTCTCCATGCCTATTTATTTTTTCTCTGTTACTCTTAAATCTCAGGTTTATCTGAGCATATCCCTGCTGCATTCATTTTTTACAGTGACTACCCAGACACATGTGGCAGCCATAGGGAATATGCTCAATTACTGCCTGTATACTAAAACTTTGCAATATGGGATAAGGTTCAACATAGCTGCCTAATTCCTAAATTTTGTTTCACCTTTCCACTCTGTTGCAAACAACCATATTTTTTTTATTGTTAATACATTCCAGCAGTTGCGGTCCATATAACTAAGCTGCGCACATTTTTTCTTTCTTAGTTGTGCCTGACAGTTTCAGTGACTTTCCGTCTAACCTATCTTATGTCTCTCAATGTGCTGGTCCATGCTACAGCTGCACTCCTTACCTCCCAGTCTTCGGCCCTGATGTTAGACGCCATGATCAAGTGATCACCTGACCAACGCTCAGCGGTCTTATACGGGATATGAATGGTTAAATGCTGGTATACTGGTGAATGTAATACAACAGCAATGAGATAAACCAGCATGAATATCCAGTAAAAGCAAGATCCTTTATTTTTTCTTCTTAAAAACAGCAACAAACCAGTATCACAAAAGAAGTTAATATACACCAAAGCCTGATCAAAACCATGAATATCAGGAAAATTAGCAATTTCCTTGTGAAACAAAACAGAAAGAGAAGAAATCTGACCTTTCAAAGAACTGGCGGATAAAGCCTTATCCAA
Source organism: Bombina bombina (assembly GCF_027579735.1). Taxonomy (NCBI): domain Eukaryota; kingdom Metazoa; phylum Chordata; class Amphibia; order Anura; family Bombinatoridae; genus Bombina; species Bombina bombina. The sequence continues at coordinate 104,142,231 of NC_069510.1, forward strand.
ACCATCTTGTAAAAATTGCAAAATTCTAGAAAACCTGAAAGAATGCCAGGAAAAATCATGATCAAAACACCAGGAAATATAAGTTTTCCAAACCATGTAATACATTTTCCTGGTAACTGACTTCTAAGCCTTATTCAGGGTTTAACTCACAGACCCAGAGACACCCATATGCCTAAGAACTATCCGTTCAATCTCTATGCCATCAAGTTTAGAGATTTCAGATCCTGATGGAGAAATGGACCTTGGCAAAGAAGGTCCGGCCTTAGAGGAAGAGGCCAAAGGGACATCTGAACCAGATGCGCAAACCAAAGTCTGCAGAATGATCTGGAACAATTAGAATCACTGACAAATTATCCTGTCTGATCTTGGAAACTACTCTGGGAAGAAATACCAGAGGCAGAAACACGTAGGCCAGCTGAAAGGAACATGAAGCTATCAGAGCATTCACAAACTCTGCTTGAGGATCCCTTGACCTAGCAAAGTATCTGGGAAGCTTGTTGTTCAACCAAGAGGCCATCAGGTCTACCTCCAGGAGACCCCAAAGCTCTACAATCTGATTGAACACTTTCAGATGAAGAGACCATTCTCCTGGATGAAGAAATAGACGACTGAGAAAATCTGCTCCAAATTGATCATGACTGTGACATTTTCTGACTGGAAATGGAGAAAAAATTATCCTTTTAGAATGGGCTAAGCTTGAAGAGCTCTGAAAATTGTATGATGTTCTAAGATTTTTATAGGCAACCTTGCCTCCAAAGGAGCATACACTCCCTGTGCTGCCAGAGACCCCCAAATATCTCCCCATCCTGAAAGACTTGCATCTATAGTGATCACAGACCAAATAGGAGGAGCAAAAGAAACCCCCGCAAAATATGTTGAAGATCCAGCCACCAAGACAGACACTGTCTTGTTTTGAAATCTCTGAGATAAAGTGTGATCCCTGCACCACTGTCAAAGCATGCAAACCTGAATAGCATCCAATGCTGCAATCATAAGACCTAGAACCTCCACACAAAGAGCCACAGTGGAAAACTGAAGATTTTGACATGCTGAAACTCACTTCAGTCTTCTTTGATCTGTTAGATATAATCTTATGGAGATTGAATCTATCTGGAACCCCAGAAAAACAAAATTTATGCTTACCTGATAAATTTCTTTCTTTTGCGATGTACCGAGTCCACGGATTCATCCTTACTTGTGGGATATTGTCCTTCCTGACAGGAAGTAGCAAAGAGAGCACCACAGCAGAGCTGTCTATATAGCTCCTCCCCTAACTCCACCCCCCAGTCATTCGACCAAAGGCAAAGGAAGAAAAGGACAAACTATAAGGTGCAGAGGTGACTGAAGTTTTCATAAAAAAAATACTATCTGTCTTGAATAGACAGGGCGGGCCGTGGACTCGGTACATCGCAAAGGAAAGAAATTTATCAGGTAAGCATAAATTTTGTTTTCTTTTGCATGATGTACCGAGTCCACAGATTCATCCTTACTTGTGGGATACCAATACCAAAGCTTAAGGACACGGATGAAGGGAGGGACAAGACAGAAACCTAAACGGAAGGCATCACTGCTTGCAAAACCTTTCTCCCAAAAATAGCCTCCGAAGTAGCAAAAGTATCAAATTTGTAAAATTTGGAAAAGGTATGAAGCGAAGATCAAGTCGCAGCCTTACAAATCTGTTCAACAGAAGCATAATTTTTAAAAGCCCATGTGGAAGCTACTGCTCTAGTATAATGAGCTGTAATCCTTTCAGGAGAAAATTTGGTCCTGGAAATGACAAAAAAAGAAGAAGAGGCGCTCTGGTGCAGATAAACCCAACAATAAGTGAGAATTCCAAAAGAAAAAACAGAATTTATGTTTACCTGATAAATTACTTTCTCCAACGGTGTGTCCGGTCCACGGCGTCATCCTTACTTGTGGGATATTCTCTTCCCCAACAGGAAATGGCAAAGAGCCCAGCAAAGCTGGTCACATGATCCCTCCTAGGCTCCGCCTACCCCAGTCATTCGACCGACGTTAAGGAGGAATATTTGCATAGGAGAAACCATATGTTACCGTGGTGACTGTAGTTAAAGAAAATAAATTATCAGACCTGATTAAAAAAACCAGGGCGGGCCGTGGACCGGACACACCGTTGGAGAAAGTAATTTATCAGGTAAACATAAATTCTGTTTTCTCCAACATAGGTGTGTCCGGTCCACGGCGTCATCCTTACTTGTGGGAACCAATACCAAAGCTTTAGGACACGGATGAAGGGAGGGAGCAAATCAGGTCACCTAAATGGAAGGCACCACGGCTTGCAAAACCTTTCTCCCAAAAATAGCCTCAGAAGAAGCAAAAGTATCAAATTTGTAAAATTTAGAAAAAGTGTGCAGTGAAGACCAAGTCGCTGCCTTACATATCTGATCAACAGAAGCCTCGTTCTTGAAGGCCCATGTGGAAGCCACAGCCCTAGTGGAGTGAGCTGTGATTCTTTCAGGAGGCTGCCGTCCGGCAGTCTCATAAGCCAATCGGATAATGCTTTTAATCCAGAAGGAGAGAGAGGTAGAAGTTGCTTTTTGACCTCTCCGTTTACCAGAATAAACAACAAACAAAGACAAAGTTTGTCTGAAATCCTTAGTAGCTGCTAAGTAAACTTTGAGAGCACGAACTACATCCAAGTTGTGCAACAAACGTTCCTTCTTTGAAACTGGATTAGGACACAAAGAAGGCACAACTATCTCCTGGTTAATGTTTTTGTTAGAAACAACTTTTGGAAGAAAACCAGGTTTAGTACGCAAAACCACCTTATCTGCATGGAACACCAGATAAGGAGAAGAACACTGCAGAGCAGATAATTCTGAAACTCTTCTAGCAGAAGAAATTGCAACCAAAAACAAAACTTTCCAAGATAATAACTTAATATCAACGGAATGTAAGGGTTCAAACGGAACCCCCTGAAGAACTGAAAGAACTAGGTTGAGACTCCCAGGAGGAGTCAAAATTTTGTAAACAGGCTTGATTCTAACCAGAGCCTGAACAAAGGCTAGAACATCCGGCACAGCTGCCAGCTTTTTTGTGAAGTAACACAGACAAGGCAGAAATCTGTCCCATCAAGGAACTTGCAGATAATCCTTTTTTCAATCCTTCTCGAAGGAAGGATAGACTCTTAGGAATCTTAACCTTGTCCCAAGGGAATCCTGCAGATTCACACCAACAGATATACCAAATTATGTGGTAATTTTTCTGGTTACAGGCTTTCAGGCCTGAACAAGAGTATTAATAACAGAATCTGAGAACCCTCGCTTTGATAAGATCAAGCGTTCAATCTCCAAGCAGTCAGCTGGAGTGGGTCGAACGGACCTAGAACAAGAAGGTCTGTCAAAGGTAGCTTCCATGGTGGAGCCGATGACATATTCACCAGATCTGCATACCAAGTCCTGCGTGGCCACGCAGGAGCTATCAAAATCACCGACGCCCTCTCCTGATTGATCCTGGCTACCAGCCTGGGGATGAGAGGAAACGGCGGGAACACATAAGCTAGTTTGAAGGTCCAAGGTGCTACTAGTGCATCCACTAGAGCCGCCTTGGGATCCCTGGATCTGTACCCGTAGTAAGGAACTCTGAAGTTCTGACGAGAGGCCATCAGATCCATGTCTGGAATGCCCCACGATTGAGTGACTTGGGCAAAGATTTCCGGATGGAGTTCCCACTCCCCCGGATGCAATGTCTGACGACTCAGAAAATCCGCTTCCCAATTTTCCACTCCTGGGATGTGGATAGCAGACAGGTGGCAGGAGTGAGACTCCGCCCATAGAATGATTTTGGTCACTTCTTCCATCGCTAGGGAACTCCTTGTTCCCCCCTGATGGTTGATGTATGAACTTGGCCCTCGCTAGCTGAGGCCAAGCTTTGAGAGCATTGAATATCGCTCTCAGTTCCAGAATATTTATCGGTAGAAGAGATTCTACCCGAGACCAAAGACCCTGAGCTTTCAGGGATCCCCAGACCGCGCCCCAGCCCATCAGACTGGCGTCGGTCGTGACAATGACCCACTCTGGTCTGCGGAAGGTCATCCCTTGTGACAGGTTGTCCAGGGACAGCCACCAACGGAATGAGTCTCTGGTCCTCTGATTTACTTGTATCTTCGGAGACAAGTCTGAATAGTCCCCATTCCACTGACTGAGCATGAACAGTTGTAATGGTCTTAGATGAATGCGCACAAAAGGAACTATGTCCATTGCCGCTACCATCAAACCTATCACTTCCATGCACTGCGCTATGGAAGGAAGAGGAACGGAATGAAGTATCCGACAAGAGTCTAGAAGTTTTGTTTTACTGGCTTCTGTCAGAAAAATCCTCATTTCTAAGGAGTCTATTATAGTTCCCAAGAAGGGAACCCTCGTTGACGGAGATAGAGAACTCTTTTCCACGTTCACTTTCCATCCGTGAGATCTGAGAAAGGCCAGGACAATGTCCGTGTGAGCCTTTACTTGAGGAAGGGACGACGCTCGAATCAGAATGTCGTCCAAGTAAGGTACTACAGCAATGCCCCTTGGTCTTAGCACCGCCAGAAGGGACCCTAGTACCTATGAGAAAATCCTAGGAGCAGTGGCTAATCCGAAAGAAAATGCCACGAACTGGAAATGCTTGTCCAGGAATGCAAACCTTAGGAACCGATGATGTTCCTTGTGGATAGGAATATGTAGATACGCATCCTTGAAATCCACCTTGGTCATGAATTGACCTTCCTGGATGGAAGGAAGAAGTTTTCGAATGGTTTCCATCTTGAACGATGGAACCTTGAGAAACTTGTTCAAGATCTTGAGATCTAAGATTGGTCTGAACGTTCCCTCTTTTTTGGGAACTATGAACAGATTGGAGTAGAACCCCATCCCTTGTTCTCCTAATGGAACAGGATGAATCACTCCCATTTTTAGCAGGTCTTCTACCCAATGTAAGAATGCCTGTCTTCTTATGTGGTCTGAAGACAACTGAGACCTGTGGAACCTCCCCCTTGGAGGAAGCCCCTTGAACTCCAGAGAATAACCTTGGGAGACTATTTCTAGCGCCCAAGGATCCAGAACATCTCTTTCCCAAGCCTGAGCGAAGAGAGAGAGTCTGCCCCCCACCAGATCCGGTCCCGGATCGGGGGCCCGCATTTCATGCTGTCTTGGTAGCAGTGGCAGGTTTCCTGGCCTGCTTTCCTTTGCTCCAGCCTTGCATAGGTCTCCAGGCTGGATTGGCTTGAGAAGTATTACCTTCCTGCTTAGAGGACGTAGCCCTTGGGGCTGATCCGTTTCTGCGAAAGGGACGAAACTTAGGTTTATTTTTGGTCTTGAAAAGACCTATCCTGAGGAAGGGCGTGGCCCTTGCCCCCAGTGATATCAGAGATAATCTCTTTCAAGTCAGGGCCAAAGAGTGTTTTCCCCTTGAAAGGAATGTCAAGCAATTTGTTCTTGGAAGACGCATCCGCTGCCCAAGATTTTAACCAAGCGCTCTGCGCCACAATAGCAAACCCAGAATTTTTTCGCCGCTAACCTAGCCAATTGCAAGGTGGCGTCTAGGGTGAAAGAATTAGCCAATTTAAGAGCACGAATTCTGTCCATAATCTCCTCATAAGAAGAAGAATTACTAATAATCGCCTTTCCTAGCTCATCAAACTAGAAACACGCGGCTGCAGTGACAGGGACAATGCATGCAATTGGTTGTAGAAGGGAACCTTGCTGAACAAACATCTTTAGCAGACCTTCTAATTTTTTATCCATAGGATCTTGGAAAGCACAACTATCTTCTATGGGTATAGTGGCGCGCTTGTGTAGAGTAGAAACCGCCCCCTCGACCTTGGGGACTGTCTGCCATCAGTCCTTTCTGGGGTCGACTATAGGAAAACAATTTTATAAATATGGGGGGAGGTACTAAAGGTATACCGGGCCTGTCCCATTCTTTACTAACAATGTACGCCACCCGCTTGGATATAGGAAAAGCTTCGGGGGGCCCCGGGGCCACTAAGAACTTTTCCATTTTACATAGTGGTTCTGGAATGACCAGATAATCACAATCATCCAAATTGGATAACACCTCCTTAAGCAGAGCGCGGAGATGTTCCAACTTAAATTTAAAAGTAATCACATCAGGTTCAGCTTGTTGAGAAATGTTTCCTGAATCTGAAATTTCTCCCTCAGACAAAACCTCCCTGGCCCCCTCAGATTGGTGTAGGGGCCCTTCAGAAACCATATCATCAGCGTTCTCATGCTCTACAGAATTTTCTAAAACAGAGCAGTCGCGCTTTCGCTGATAAGTGGGCATATTGGCTAAAATGTTTTTGATAGAATTATCCATTACAGCCGTTAAATGTTGCATAGTAAGGAGTATTGGCGCACTAGATGTACTAGGGGCCTCCTGTATGGGCAAGACTGGTGTAGACGAAGGAGGGGATGATGCAGTACCATGCTTACTCCCCTCACTTGAGGAATCATCTTGGGCATCATTTTTACTAATTTTTTTTTTTTATGACATAAAATACATATAGTTAAATGAGAAGGAACCTTGGTTTCCCCACAGTCAGAACACAATCTATCTGGTAGTTCAGACATGTTAAACAGGCATAAACTTGATAACAAAGCACAAAAAACGTCTTAAAATAAAACCGTTACTGTCACTTTAAATTTTAAACTAAACACACTTTATTATTGCAATTGCGAAAAAGTATGAAGGAATTGTTCAAAATTCACCAAAATTTCACCACATTGTCTTAAAGCCTTAAAAGTATTGCACACCAAATTTGGAAGCTTTAACCCTTAAAATAACGGAACCGGAGCCGTTTTTATATTTAACCCCTTTACAGTCCCTGGAATCTGCTTTGCTGAGACCCAACCAAGCCCAAAGGGGAATACGATACCAAATGATGCCTTCAGAAAGACTTTTCTATGTATCAGAGCTCCACACACATGCAGCTGCATGCCATGCTGTCCTCAAAAACAAGTGCGCCATACCGGCGCGAAAATGAGGCTCTGACTATGATTAGGGAAAGTCCCTAAAGAATAAGGTGTCTAAAACAGTGCCTGCCGATATAATCATATCAAAATACCCAGAATAAATGATTCCTCAAGGCTAAATAAGTGTTAATAATGAATCGATTTAGCCCAGAAAAAGTCTACAGTCTTAATAAGCCCTTGTGAAGCCCTTATTTACTATCTTAATAAACATGGCTTACCGGATCCCATAGGGAAAATGACAGCTTCCAGCATTACATCGTCTTGTTAGAATGTGTCATGAGCTCTAAGCCATCTCCGTGGAGATGTTGCCTGTACAACGGCAAAGAGAATGACTGGGGTAGGCGGAGCCTAGGAGGGATCATGTGACCAGCTTTGCTGGGCTCTTTGCCATTTCCTGTTGGGGAAGAGAATATCCCACAAGTAAGGATGACGCCGTGGACCGGACACACCTATGTTGGAGAAAATACTAGTACTCACAAAAGTATTTGCACTTCCAGTGCAATAATCCACAAGCCGAAACTTCAGAGCCGTTCGGCTGACTCTTTCTCTCCCGATATGCTGATATGCTCCCGGCAGTATTCAGGCCCCTGCTATCGTGTGCAGTATACTGATGATTCACTAGATTTCTTGGAAAAAAAATAAGCAAATTGTATGGTTTCCCGGAAAAAAAATAAAAGCTGAGAGAGGAGAAGCGTCCAAGGAAAGAGAGAAACCTAGAGAGTGAGAAAATGAGCTGTGTGTGTATCCAGCATTCAAGGTGTCAGTGTGCTCCTTGAATGCTGGATACACACACAGCTCATTTTCTCACTCTCTAGGTTTCTCTCTTTCCTTGGACGCTTCTCCTCTCTCAGCTTTTATTTTTTTTCCGGGAAACCATACAATTTGCTTATTTTTTTTCCAAGAAATCTAGTGAATCATCAGTATACTGCACACGATAGCAGGGGCCTGAATACTGCCGGGAGCATATCAGCATATCGGGAGAGAAAGAGTCAGCCGAACGGCTCTGAAGTTTCGGCTTGTGGATTATTGCACTGGAAGTGCAAATACTTTTGTGAGTACTAGTATTTTTTCTTTTGGAATTCTCACTTATTGTTGGGTTTATCTGCACCAGAGCGCCTCTTCTTTTTTTGTCATTTCCAGGACCAAATTTTATCCTCACGTATATTTTGGAGAGAGCTGCTGTTGTTCTGGGGATATCTACATTGCACCACTCCTCAGGAATTTTGGGACTTTCAGTACACTGAACATATATGGACATTTCTTTTGTTGTATATCAATACCAAGGAATCTATCAAGTACTCATTTGTTATTTTTATTGATCAGTTATTATTGACCATTTATATATATATATAATTTTATAGTTGTATTATTGTTTTTTATATATATTTATCACAAAAAACAGAAAATATCATAATTAGAATCTCCACCTTAGGAATAGCATTGAATAGGCGCACCTCTTTTTTTCTAAACACACTTTGTTAGTGTTGTTCCTTCTATTTTTTCTACTAATCCTTTCAGGAGGCTGTTGTCCAGCAGTCTCATAAGCCAAACGGATGATGCTTTTCAGCCAAAAGGAAAGAGAAGTCGCCGTAGCCTTTTGACCTCTACGCTTTCCAGAATAGACAACAAACAAAGAAGATGTTTGACGAAAATCTTTGGTTGTCTGCAAGTAAAATTTCAAAGCATGAACCACGTCCAAGTTGTGCAACAGACGTTCCTTCCTTCAAGAAGGATTAGGACACAGAGAAGGAACAACAATATCCTGATTGATATTCCTGTTAGTAACAACCTTAGGTAGGAACCCAGGCTTGGTACGCAAAACCACCTTATCAGCATGGAACACAAGATAAGGTGAGTCACATTGTAATGCAGATAGTTCAGAAACTCTTCGAGCTGAAGAGATAGCAACTAGGAACAAAACTTTCCAAGATAAAAGCTTAATATCCATAGAATGCATGGGTTCAAACGGAACCCCCTGAAGAACTCTAAGAACCAAATTTAAACTCCATTGTGGAGCAACAGGTTTAAACACAGGCTTAATTCTAGCTAAAGCCTGACAAAAAGCCCGAACGTCTGGAACATCTGCCAGACGCTTGTGCAACAAAATAGACAGAGCAGATATCTGTCCCTTTAAGGAACCAGCTAACAATCCTTTCTCCAATCCCTCTTGGAGAAAAGACAAAATCCTAGGAATCCTGATTTTACTCCAGGAGAAGCCTTTGGATTCGCACCAAAAAAGGTATTTACGCCAAATCTTATAATAGATTTTCCTGGTAACAGGCTTTAGAGCCTGAATCAAGGTATTTATGACTGACTCAGAGAAACCCCGCTTAGATAGAATCAAGCGTTCAATCTCCAAGCAGTCAGTTGCAGAGAAATCAGATTTGTATGCTTGAATGGACCTTGAATCAGAAGGTCCTGTCTCAATGGCAGAGACCATGGTGGAAGAGATGACATGTCCACCAGGTCTGCATACCAAGTCCTGCGTGGCCACGCAGGCGGTATCAAAATCACTGATGCTCTCTCCTGTTTGATTCTGGCAATCAGGGTACTGCTAGAGCATCTATCAGTACTGCCTGAGGATCTCTGGACCTGGATCCGTAACAAGGAAGTTTGGCGTTCTGACGAGACGCCATCAGATCCAATTCTGGTGTGCCCCATAGCTGAACCAGTTGAGCAAACACCTCCGGATGGAGCTCCCACTCCCCGGATGAAAAGTCTGACGACTTAGAAAATCTGCCTCCCAGTTCTCTACCCCTGGGATGTAGATCGCTGACAGATGGCAAGAGTGAGTCTCTGCCCATCGGATTATCCCGGAAACTTCTATCATCACCAAGGAACTCCTTGTTCCCCCCTGATGATTGATATAAGCTACAGTCATGATGTTGTCCGACTGAAACCTGATGAATCCGGCCGAAGCCAGCTGAGGCCATGCCTGAAGAGCATTGAATATCGCTCTTAATTCCAGAATATTTATTCACAAATCCTGAGCTTTCATGGAATTCCAGACTGCACCCCAGCCCAGAAGGCTGTCGTCCGTCGTCACTATAACCCCCGCTGGCCTGCAGAAACACATTCCCCTGGACAGGTGATCCTGTGACAACCACCAGAGAAGAGAGTCTCTGGTCTCTTGATCCAGATTTATCTGAGGAGATAAATCTGCATAATCCCCATTCCACTGTTTGAGCATGCACAGTTGCAGTGGTCTGAGATGCAAGCGGGCGAATGGAACTTTGTCCATTGCTGCTACCATAAGTCAGATTACCTCCATACACTGAGCCACTGACGGCCGAGGAATGGAATGAAGAGCTCGGCAGGTGGTTAAAATCTTTGATTTCCTGACCTCCGTCAGAAAAATTTTCATGACCACCGAATCTATCAGAGTTCCCAGGAATGGGACTCTTGTGAGAGGAATAAGAGAACTCTTTTTCACGTTCACCTTCCACCCATGAGATCTTAGAAAGGCCAACACTAAGTCTGTGTGAGACTTGGTTAGTTGGAAAGTCGACGCTTGAATTAGGATGTCGTCTAGATAAGGCGCCACTGCAATGCCTGCGGTCTTAGAACCGCCAGCAGGGACCCTAGCACTTCTGTGAAGATTCTTGGCGCCGTGGCCAACCCGAAGGGAAGAGCCACAAATTGGTAATGCCTGTCCAGAAAGGCAAACCTTAGGAATTGGTTTAGGATCTTGAGATCTAGAATTGGTCTGAAGGTTCCTTCTTTTTTGGGAACCACAAACAGATTGGAGTAGAAACCTTGTCCCTGTTCTGCTTTCGGAACTGGGCAGATCACTCCCATGGTAAAAAGGTCTTCTACACAGCGTAAGAACGCCTCTCTCTTTGACTGGTTTACAGACAATTGAGAAAGATGGAATCTCCCCCTTGGAGGAGAATCTTTGAAATCTAAAAGATACCCCTGGGTTACAATTTCTACGGCCCAGGAGTCCTGAACGTCTCTTGCCCAGGCCTGAGCAAAGAGAAAGAGTCTGCCCCCTACTAGATCCGGTCCCGGATTGGGGGCTACCCCTTCAAGCTGTCCTAGTGGCAGCAGCAGGCTTTTAGGCCTGCTTACCCTTGTTCCAAGCCTGGTTAGGTCTCCAGGTTGGCTTGGATTGAGCAAAGTTCCCCTCTTGCTTTGAAGCAGGGGAAGAGGAAGTAGGACCACCCTGTCTTATTTGACTTATCTTGGGGAAGGGACCTTTCCCCCCAGTGATGTCTGAAATGATCTCTTTCAGAGCAGGCCCGAATAGGGTCTTACCTTTGAAAAGGATGGTCAAAAGCTTAGATTTAGATGACACATCAGCTGACCAGGACTTAAGCCATAACGCTCTACGCGCTAAAATGGCAAAACCTGAATTCTTAGCCGCTAATTTAGCAAGATGAAATGCGGCGTCTGTAATAAAAGAATTAGCCAATTTAAGAGCCTTAATTCTGTTCAAAATATCATCTAATGGGGTCTCCATCTGAAGAGACTCTTCTAGGGCCTCAAACCAAAAGGCAGCCGCAGTGGTTACAGGAACAATGCACGCTATAGGTTGAAGAAGAAAACCTTGTTGAACAAAAATTTTCTTTAGGAGACCTCTAATTTTTTATCCATAGGATCAATGAAAGCACAACTGTCTTTAATAGGTATAGTTGTACGCTTAGCCAGGGTAGAAATAGCTCCCTCCACCTTAGGGACCGTCTGCCATGAGTCCTTTATGGTGTCAGAAATGGGAAACATTTTCTTAAAAACAGGAGGGGGAGAGAACGGAATACCTGGTCTATCTCACTCCTTAGTAACAATGTCCTAAATCCTCTTAGGGACTGGAAAAAAACATCAGTGTAAACAGGAACCTCTAAATATTTGTCCATTTTACACAATTTCTCTGGAACTACAATAGGGTCACAATCATCCAGAGTCGCTAAAACCTCCCTGAGCAATAGGCGGAGGTGTTCTAGCTTAAAGTTAAATGCCGTCATATCTGAATCTGTCTGAGGGAACATCTTTCCTTAAAGGGACATGTTACGGTACCAACAGTGTACCAAGGGTTAATACCAGATGAACAATGTCCTGCATAGGGAATCAGCAATTCACAACCCAGCCAGTTTCAGGTTTAAAACAGAATGTCTACTTTATTTGAAGGCAGCACACAGATTTATACACCCTGGCTTCAGGTTACAAAGGGCATTGGTTTAACAGTAAAGCAAACATATGAACAATGCATCAAACCTCTAACAATTGTCTATACACAGGTAAAACAGATTAACATATTAAGTTAATTAACTAGGGAAGAACGTTTACTCAGACAATCTGATGTTGGGCAGTCTAGTTAACATAATCACACAAGGACACAATCAGTTTACCCAGACAGACTCCTGAGACACAATCAGATCTGAAACATACATAGAATACATCTTATTACTGAATATAGGAACAGTTCTTATTAGCTATAAAGTCTTTTATGCCCACTTGGCTTATAGAGTCACAATTGCTCCCACAAGGGGCACTCACACCCTGTACCCATCCTGTATTTATGGATACAGGGTGACATAGACATAAGACAGAGTTATGAAAGTACATGGGGTGTCCAGCATATAAAATTCCATATTTCCATGCAGTCTCTGGGTATCCTTAAGCCCATGTACCTCCAGCCCAAAGAATGTTCCATAACAGGCCCTCCAATGTACAGTGGCGAGATTGGTTTTGTCACATCTCTCCCCTTTTCCAAACAGACTAACAGGGTATCTGACCTCCTGCCGGTCAGTGCCCTGGTTAGTCCAGCAACCCACCCATAAAACACAATTAGTAGTACAGCCCACCCACAATAAATGGTTACTACACCTGAGTACGGGGAAAACTTGTCCATGTCCAGGTACCTCACCACAGCTGTGTGGGGGACTGGTACGCTGAATTGGTGGGTTGCGAGGTGGGCAGAGACCAGCTGTACTCTGCCCGGGTGCCAGCACTACCATGGAAGTAGCCTGGTGGGAGCCTGGTTGCTGGAGGGGGAGACCGACTGTCTCCCCTTTGGATACATAGCTGTGCTGCTGGAGGGGGAGACCATTCGTCTCCCCTTTGGCTAAACAGCCGTGTTGCTGGGGGACAGGACCAACTGTCCCTACCCCTTGTAACGCAGCCTGCCGCTGGGGAATGGAGTCTGGGCTCCCAAAGTCAGGCTCTGCAAAGGACTCCCATAACAAGCCAGGACCATCAAACTCCTCTCCCTCTGGTTTGTCATGCTCGGCTGTCCAGGGTATATAATGTGCCATATACCACCAGAGCGCCTGGTAGGCATGTCAGTTTGCTGGGACAATCCATCTGGATTCCCGTTATGAGAGAGAATTCCTGTCCATACAAACAAGGGTTCAAATTCCTCAGTGCCCAGACCAGGGCCAAACAGTCCTTCAAAATCCCATCAGCTTCTTTACGAGTTTTCTGTACCTGCTCTTTATAGGTATCCACAATCCCTTCATACTGACATAGGGTGCCCTTGAGTTGCTGCACCTCACTATGAGCCAGCGTCAGCTTCTCCTCAAGTGTCGCTAAGTTTGTCTTTAAGGTTTCATGTCCCACTCTCAAGCTGGTGTTTTCTGCAGTCTGTCGGTGCAGCTTGTCTAGCAGAGATTCACGTTCTAAACGTGCTTTTTCCTCTGCGCTCCTCTTCTCCTTCATCAGCGCATTGTAACGGGACCTCCACATATCAATAGCGGATAGAGATTTACTGAGCTCATCGTCCTGGGGCTTAGCAGCAGGTGGGTCAGTCTCTGCTGCATGGATCTGGGCACGGGTAGTCACAGAGTTAACATCAGCGGGACCCATAGGAGCGTAGGCAGAAACAAGGGGGGCCAAGTCATTTCCAAGAAGAACATCAGCAGGTAAGTCCTTCTTGACCCCCACATTCACAGGTCTAGCGCCCACTCCCCAATCCAAATGTACCCTGGCAACAGGTAGGCTGAACACATCGCCCCCTGCTAACCTCACAGCCACAGTGTCTCCCGTGTACTGTTTCTCAGACACCAAGTTCTTTTGAAGCAAGGTCATGGTAGCACCAGTATCCCGTAGACCACTGACCTTCTTCCCATTCACTTTAACCAGTTGCCGGTTATTCCGATGGGCAGCTTGCACAAGGTCTGCCTCATGTAGGATGCTCCAGCATTCTTGCGCCTCTACGTAGCGGGCCGTAGGCTGAGGATTACGTGGGATTCCGCCGGCGGGTCTTCTCCAGGACTGCGCTTGGTTCGCTGCATTTAGGGGACACTCTGGTCTTTTGTGCCCTAGTTGCTTACATCTAAAGCACCGAATAGGTTGTGAGTAGCACCGCAAATTGAACAGGGCTCTCTGAGGGTAGTTCGTGGCCGGAGGCCGTGTGGTATAGCGGTGCGCCGGGGTTTGGTAACTGGCAGCTGCTGGGGTGACTGGGGGTCTGTACTCCACTCTAGCAGGGGGCTTAGTGGTAGCAGTGTCCAGTTTGCGGGCATCCGTATACTCATCTGCCAAGCGAGCCGCTTCCTGCAGGGTGGAGGGCTTACGGTCCCGAACCCACTCTCGAACTCCTGCGGGTAACTTGTCGAAGCAATGTTCCAACAGGAATAGCTGCAGCACCTCTTCCCCAGATATGGCTTGGCACCCCGCTATCCAGTGAGCTGCTGTGCGGTGCACCTTACATGCCCACTCAAGGTAGGAATCTCCAGCTAATTTAACAGTGTCTCTGAACCGCCTCCGGTATGCCTCCGGTGTAACCGCATACCTGGAGAGCAGAGCCTCTTTTACAGTATTATAATCCCTGACTTCCTCATCTGGAATGGCCCGAAAAGCCTCTCTGGCCCGGCCGGATAATTTTCCAGATAATATCGTGACCCAGTCCTCTGCGGGTACCTTGTGTAGTGCACATTGCCTCTCAAAATCCGCAAGGTACCCATCAATCTCTCCTTCTGTTTCCAGGAAGTTTTTAAAAGCTGCAAAATTTACTTTTCTCTTTTCCATCTTAGTTAGTATTGTAATAATCCCCCTCTTCCTGAGGTTACTGGCTTGTGTAGTTGCTCTTCTGGGCGATAAGGTTCATTCCGTCGCTGCCACCAATGTTACGGTACCAACAGTGTACCAAGGGTTAATACCAGATGAACAATGTCCTGCATAGGGAATCAGCAATTCACAACCCAGCCAGTTTCAGGTTTAAAACAGAATGTCTACTTTATTTGAAGGCAGCACACAGATTTATACACCCTGGCTTCAGGTTACAAAGGGCATTGGTTTAACAGTAAAGCAAACATATGAACAATGCATCAAACCTCTAACAATTGTCTATACACAGGTAAAACAGATTAACATATTAAGTTAATTAACTAGGGAAGAACGTTTACTCAGACAATCTGATGTTGGGCAGTCTAGTTAACATAATCACACAAGGACACAATCAGTTTACCCAGACAGACTCCTGAGACACAATCAGATCTGAAACATACATAGAATACATCTTATTACTGAATATAGGAACAGTTCTTATTAGCTATAAAGTCTTTTATGCCCACTTGGCTTATAGAGTCACAATTGCTCCCACAAGGGGCACTCACACCCTGTACCCATCCTGTATTTATGGATACAGGGTGACATAGACATAAGACAGAGTTATGAAAGTACATGGGGTGTCCAGCATATAAAATTCCATATTTCCATGCAGTCTCTGGGTATCCTTAAGCCCATGTACCTCCAGCCCAAAGAATGTTCCATAACAGGCCCTCCAATGTACAGTGGCGAGATTGGTTTTGTCACAGGACAGTTTACTCAAAAATGTTCTCTCCTTTAATTTGTTCCCAATGATCCACTTTACCTGCTGGAGTGTATTAAATTGTTTACAAGTAGCTCCTTTACCCTTATATTGGCATTTGAAATAGTTGATTTAGCATGTGATATCCCCACCTGTTCTGAAAGTTTGTGGCCGTAGGGCTATAGATAAGCTTTGTAAACACAGCCAGCAGAAGAAATTACACTCCCAGTGGGATATAGCAGAGATAAGGTAATACAATGTTGATTTTTCCATTGTTCTCTCCAAGTACTGGTGATTGTTTTATGGACAGATATAAGATAAAGAAACATGTATATGTACACAATGTTATACAGTAATGAAGTCTGATTATACCTACAAGCTCAACCCATTTTATTAGGTTGTGGCTTCAAAACACATAATCAGAGCTTTAATATACACAAATAAGTCTTACAAAGCTAATTTTCATAAATTATTTACTCTGCAGTTGGTAAAAAAGCAATTGTAAACACATTAAGGGAAAAACTATTTTACAGTAGACTGTCCCTTTAATCAGAAATCCCCCCCTCAGACAGCAAATCCCTCATCCCTACTTCAGAACATTGTGAGGGAATATCGGATACGGCCACTAAAGCGTCAGAAGGCTCAGCATTTGTTCTTAACCCAGAGCTACTGCGCTTCCCTTGCAACCCAGGCAGTTTAGATAAAACCTCTGTGAGGGTAGTATTCATAACTGAAGCCATATCTTGCAAGGTGAAAGAATTAGACGCACTAGAAGTACTTGGCGTCGCTTGTGCGGGCGTTACCGGTTGTGACAATTGGGGAGAACTAGATGGCAAAACCTGATTTCCTTCTGTCTGAGAATCATCTAATGCAAAACTTTTATAAGTCAAAATATGCTGTTTGCAATTTATAGACATATCAGTACAAGTGGGACATATTCTAAGAGGGGGTCCACAATGGCTTCTAAACAAAATGAGCAATGAGTTTCCTCAGTGTCAGACATGTTTAACACACTAGTAATAAAGCAAGCAAGCTTGGAAAACACTTTATTTAATGAAAAAAACACAATTTGCAAAAACGGTACTGTGCCTTTAAGAGAAAAAAAGGCATACACAAACTGCAAAACAGGTTAAAATTGCTTCAATTTTTCCGAAATTTTAACAGTGTACCCACTAAGCTTTAGAAGGATTGCACCATAAGTTAATAAGCAATAAACCCCCAAATGAAAAAACCGGATTGAAATTTGTCTAAAACCGGTTAAAAACCCCTATAAGCACCTTGCCACAGCTCTGCTGTGGCCTTACCTGCCCTTAGGAACGATAATATGGGGTTAAAGCTTCGAATAGGCCCTCAGAAGATTAATAGGACCTCAGGAGAAGTTGCTTGCTGCTTCTCTGTATAACTAAATACAGGCCCCGTCCACCTCACTCGATGTTGCTGGGGCCTACACAAATCTAGCAAACCTAGTTTGAAAACCATGTGGGTTATAACAACCCCAAATGGCCAAATGACCCCTCAAGCAAACGTCCCATAAACCTAAAAAACGTTACTCCCAGAACACACAAACGTTTGTCCCAATTTTTCATAAACAAACTGAGTGCCCAAAAAACTTAGCCCTTAATGCAAGCTAGTAAAGCCTCTTTCACACTAGAATTACTGCTTACCCTTCCCCTAATGGGGATACTGTCAGCCTTTCTGAGTTAACACAGTCTCTGCAGAAAAATGACTGAACATACCTCATTGCTGTATAGCAAGAACAGTTCCTCACACTGAAGTTTTCCTGTACTCCTCAGCTTCTGTGGGAACAGCAGTGGACCTTAGTTACAAATGCTAAGATCATCATCCTCCAGGCAGAAATCTTCATCTATGTCCTGCCTGAGAGTAAATAGTACAACACCGGTACCATTTAAAAATAACAAACTCTTGATTGAAGATAAAATAAAAACTAACAGTTTATCACCTCTTCTCTTTACCCTTCCAGCTTAGAGACAGCAAAGAGAATGACTGGGGGGTGGAGTTAGGGGAGGAGCTATATAGACAGCTCTGCTGTGGTGCTCTCTTTGCTACTTCCTGTCAGGAAGGACAATATCCCACAAGTAAGGATGAATCCGTGGACTCGGTACATCATGCAAAAGAAAGTAACCTTGTCTGAGGAACCAAAGAACCCTTAAGCAAACTGATCCTTCAACCATGTTGATAAAGAAACAACAGTCTGTTGGTGTGAGATCCTGCTAAATGTAATGATGAAGCCAGTACCAAGATATTTTCCAGGTAAGGAAACACAGCTATTCCCTGACCTTTGATGAAAGACAAAAGAGTCCCCAGAACCTTTGTAAAGATCCTTGAGCTGTAGCCAGACCAAACGGAAGAGCAACAATCTGAAAATGCTTGTCTAGAAAAGCAAACCTCAGAAACTAAAAATGATCTTTGTGAATTGGAATATGGAGGTAAGCATCCTTTAAATTTATTGTGGACATAAACTGCCCTAGCTGAATGGAAGGCAGAATAGACCGAATAGTCTCCATTTTGAAAGTTTTCAACCTGGTCTGAACGTTCCCTCTTTTTCAGGAACAATAAAAAGATTTGAATAAAATCCCTTTCTATCACACCCATGGATTCCAGGACTGAATGAAGAAAAGACTGAGCTTTCAAAGGATTTTTTCAGAACATTTGACAAAAGAAACCTTCCTCTGGGAGGTCTTACCCTGAAACCTATCGGATAACCTTCCAAAATTATATTCAGAGTCCAAGCAGCTGACACATCCTGAAACCATGCCTCCTGAAAGAGACTTAACCTGCCCACTAACAGATAATCTATATTGGGGGCCGCAGCTTCATGTGCACTTAGGCCTGTTCCAATTAGAGCTTGGTTTCCAACCTGAGTTACCCGGATCAGACTTTTGCTTCTCATTCTGACGAAAGGAACAGTGAACATTTAATTCCACCAACTATTTGTGAACACATACAGGTGGAATTAATTAATTATTAGACCTATCAGAGAATGTTTGTTACCCTTTATAAAGCAAGTGTATTTCAATTGTATGTGTCATAGCCTGAGGAAACAGCCACTTGTAGGCTGAGAAACATGTTGCTTTTAAAATAAAAATATTCTTTTTAACTAATACACTTGCTGCTGGATTTTATCTGGGAATCCATCTATACTCCTGCATCAGTTTTGGGAGCTTTCATATTTGCTGAAACCTTTGAAACAGTCAGCTGGGCGGCTGAGAAGTCCCAGTCTGTGTATATTGCACCTGGAGGTGCTTTGCTACATGTAAGTGTGCATTTTCCCTGGATACACATATATTTGTACAAACTGTACTGGGCTATGTTGGTTCTAAATCCTCCCCTTTAGGAACCAGGAGGACCTCACTGGTGAAGAAGTACTACAGAATGATCTCTGTGTCTGTTCAGTTTGCTGGGCAAATGTGAGGTTCCAGTCTGCTTCCTTGCACTTTTTGGTGCTATTCGTTTGTGAGTATTAGCCTTACATATTTTGCTTGTCCCTTGGTATTGTGGTATTAGGCAATTGGGCGCCTCTGTTTTTCAAAGTGGAATGACTGCCAACATTTCAGACACTGTAGCTTTAATAAATTCTTAATGCAAGGAGTAATTTGAGCCGGACATTCCTGTATTAAACAAACAGAAGGAGCAATGATACCTTTGGAAGCAAGTGCAGCATTAGATTGGTCTTAAGGACTCACATAAGGATAAAGGAGGGGCAACCTCAGCCTGCTTAAAATAAACACATTTAATACAGGTAGAAAGTTGTTAAAAAATATCTGATCCCAGGCTATATATAAATACTATATAATAATGCCAGATATAGGTTTTAAAATGAGTGTTAAAATTAAATTAAAAAAACACTCTCCTACTATGCATAATAGCAGGAAAAAACAATCCTGTACTGAAATCATATCAGCAGAGGATATACTATAGGCATTAACTGTAGACCCAAAAGGAGGAGGCAAAAGACAAGTCCCTGCAACATCCTTGGGAGGATAGTGACTTAAATTTCCATAAGAAAGAAAAATAAGACACACAACAAACTCCTTAAACTTCCCTCTTGACAAACACTGCACTCTTAGAGAAATGGGCCTCAACTCAGTCTGAGAACCCCTCTTAACGAAGAAATCATCTGCACATCACCATTCTTCCCTTTCCTCCAGCAGAGGAAAAGACAAGACTAACTACCATAAAGGTGAGAGGGGTTATATAGAGCTCTTGTGGTTTGGGAATCTTTGCCTCCTCCTAGTGGTAGTGAAAGTAATTCCCTGGCGTAATGGATCATGGACTCTTACCACCTTTATGAAAGAAATATATCCCAGACAAGTCAAAATTGGCAGTGGATAAGTAAAAAGTATAAGTGAGTATGTTCTCAGGAAAGTCTGGAAAATGGCTTTTGGATGTGTCCATGGGACATAAAAAATAGACTTGTTGAGTTTGACTATTAGTTGCAGAGAATTAAACATTTTCATTAGCCCCTACTAGAGCCATAATGTGTTACTGATTAATCATATTCTTTTCTGCATTAAACATGATCTTGGCTGGTTTTCTCTTAGGACCTCATAATGACTTGACCTCATGTGTAATTACTCACATGCACAGAGCGCAGCAGTTGGCATGCTCCTCGTCAATGTTCTCTGTGTTGAGTGAGGTGGTCTCACTGGCTGGGAGACTGGCTGCAATGGAGTACACAGACAGACGGTTAGACATATAACTACATCACTGACACTGTATGCCCATTAGAACTCTCAGTTGATCTCCTTGCCGAGGAGAGATTTTTAAAACTTTCAAATTGATGGGAACTGAACAAGGGGACACAAATCTAACTTGGGTAAAATGCTTTACACTTGGTAATTCTAAAAATAGCCAGCTTACTTATGTTTTCCACAACTGGGCTAAAAGAGGCTGCTCCTAGGTGGTTACTCACTTTAGAACAAGCTACTGAGCTGTTGTTTGTTCTGGTAGAGCACTTCTCTCCTTGTATAAATCAGCTTACTTATGTATACAGCTGTCATGTGCTAAAAGTCTGGCATACATGAACCTGTGCCGGACAGTATGTCATGGGTTTAATTTTTTACGTCTCTGCCATGCAAACACCCCGTTTTATTGGTAATCCTTAAACCATATCCCTACATCTTCATTTTTAGACAAACTTAATAAATCTATTATTTTGCTTTGACTTATACAATGTCAAAACATTAACTTTCCACAACCACATGAGCTTGGATGTAAAAGACACACGTGTTATAAAGGTCTTTGACGGATACCATAAATAACAAACAATGGGCTTACAGGATGTATTATTGTCACAATTTTGTCTAGTGGGTTCCAGATATCACCAACAGCCCCAAACCTAATGTCTATATAGGATTCTAATCACCACAACACAACACAAGTTACTAGTCAGGGTTCACAAGACAACGAGAAGTGAGCTGCCTAATATTATGTTCATATCAATGAAAATATATACAGTATTATTTAACCATTTGCAGAGTAAACGTTAAAAATATAGTGATGCTGTATTAAAAATAAACAGCTGATTAGTAAACATGGTTATTTTACCTGCTCTCACCCAAGATAATCCTGAAAATATGACCTGTTAGGGAGACCCGAAGTCAGGTTTGAAAACCAGCGCAATAGAGAGCTTGCAATGCAATTTGTCAGTGCAAAGTAATTATTAAAACACATATAGCTTTGATGTTAGGAAAGGGACAATCTAAGATCTCCTCTGTTATATTGGAATAGAGCCCTGCGCAGGTTCTGTATCATGGCAGCTTCTAAAGATATGAAGTTGGCATCTGCTATCTGAAGGGATTACCAGATGGTGTGAATTTAACAAATAGAGTCTATTTGCATTTTACTGCTTAGACTCCGGAGGACTTGTGAATATGACTTCACAGCAGTGTAAATGTGTAATTGTATAAAGGATTTCTTTCATTATCAGTAGTTTATTTATACAAATCAACCTGGGGTATAGAGCACTGATACCAACCTCTCTTAGATTAGGTGTTAACAGCAAGAAGGTAAAAATCACTCCCTTTTTTTAAAGTTAAACGCATAATTTACTAGGTTTAATATTGCAAAACATATTGTACTAGAATGCCCCTTTAAATTTAAACCGAAACTGATGGGAAGTGCAGGTTTGTGTAGAACTAATAACTTGGTATCTGCTGCTCACTGGCTGAAAGGAGAACTGCTACAGAAAGTGCCGGTTTATTTAGTATAAGAAATTCTATTCTTAAAAACCCCCCCAAAAAAACGACATACATTTTCGAAATATTCTTATTTAGATAGGACACGGACCATTTCTGATTATCAAGTCCCTTTAACAAGGAGTTTATGCACAAAAAATGGAACATTTTATTGGGTTCTGTTTTAACACTGTATTACACAATCTTTTGTTTTTCTCCTTCGTAAACCCTCAGATGTACTGAAGTAAAACATAAATTATGACTTACCAGATAATTTCCTTTCCTTCGATACAGGGAGAGTCCACAGCTGCATTCATTACTTGTGGGAATACAGAATATAGCCACCAGGAGGAGGCAAAGACACCCCAGCCAAAGGCTTAAATACCTCCCCCACTTCCCTCATGCCCCAGTCATTCTGGCGAGGGAACAAGGAACAGTAGGAGAAATATCAGGGTGAAAAAGGTGCCAGAAGAAAACAACTTAAATTTAGGACCGCCCACCGGAGAGCACGGACGGGAGCTGTGGACTCTCCCTGTATCGAAGGAAAGGAAATTATCTGGTAAGTCATAATTTATGTTTTCCTTCTAAATACAGGGAGAGTCAACAGCTGCATTCATTACTTGTGGGAAATTATACCCAAGCTACAGATGACACTGAATGCTAACGGGAGGGTACAAATAAGAGGCGGCCCAACCTGAGGGCACCACAGCCTGCAACAAAAACAAACTCCTGAAGGCTTCCTTAATAGAAGCAAAAAAAATAAAAAGAATAAGAATGTTAGGAGGACCAAGCAGCTGCCCAATAATCAGAACCATAGGATCTCATGTCAGAGACCCAAGAACCAGCGAAAAACACTCCTCCACCAACACGGAGGAAGTTAATCAGCTTCCAAAACCTTGCACTCCCCAGATATAAATAACATAAAAGAAAAAACTGTCTATTCCGATGAAGCTGACAGAAACCTCAAGGTAAGAATCCCCAAAAAAGGAAGAACCTCTTCCCATTTGGACAAGTAATACGACAATCTTAGGGAGAAAAACTCGGATAGCCTTATTAGAAGGGAGACCACAATAAGGAAGAACGTATTGCAATTGCAACACAAAAACTATGACACGTAGAAAAACAATCTACAGACGAAATAAGAATTCAAAGACCACCTCCTGTACAGGTAAAAAGGTAACCCGATGCAACTCCTGAAGGATAAATCCAACCCCAAAAGGAGCAAGGAATTGACTTGCTGGCCCTGCCGCATGCAGTGCCCTAGCAAAAAACAACTGAACACCTGGAAGATCAATGATCCTCTGGAACTGGAGCACAAACAGAGAGCAATAACTGCTTGCGATAACACATACCAGAGAAAGGAACCACAGCTGGAATCCATCTGCAACCTTCCGCTTACCAGGCAGCTAAGCTAACCAACAGGCTATCCTTGCAGGCTGCCCCTTCGAACAAGAACTAGCTAGACAAGCCCATAACCAGCTCATTCTAGAGGGGAAGAAGAATACTCCCGGATCCAGAAGAGAGTCAGGACAAGCTAGCTCCTCCCGACAAAAAGAGAGGGAGTACTCCATGCCTACAAAAGGTGACGAGGAACCAGGTTCGAGAATGGAAAGCACCGAAACCCTTCCAGAAAAAATCCTTCTCTCAGCTAAGGCCAGACGACCCCTCGCAATTCGTCCCGGAAGAAAAGATCACAAGACACAAAGAGACCCTGACCCGGTAGCTCCCTGCAACAAGGGAACTCTAATGGCAACGAACCTCTAAACCGTGATTACGAACTCGCAGGCAAAAATAGAGCAACAGTCTCATTGACGCCCACTTCAGATAGGATTGAGCCATCCTCGAAAAAGAGTGACATGGCCAAAAAGAAGGAGGTTAAAATAGACCTCCTCAGAATTAAGAAAACTGCCACAGCAGGATTCAAACTCCAAGCCTACAGTTTGCTAGGCCTGGAACTAATCCCTTAGGCCACATAGTCCTGTGGGTCTCAGCTGAGAAATTCGATCTGCTTTCCTCAGATACACATTGGAAAACCTCTGGATAGTCAGATCGAACGGATGATCGTAAGGAACATCCGTTCTGGAAGAGCACACTCAGAAAATGGATTGCTGACAAGAGCCGTAGTGGGCCTCCACACACCACCAAATTCGAGACCCTCCATCTACGCAGGAGGAACTCACTAATTCAGAAATAATCCACTCACCAAGAGGTCCCAACTGGCATTGACCCAGAAGGCCAGACCTCAGAGCAAAATGCTCTACTGAAACAAATCCCAAGGATAATTGGAAGGAAAATTCTGATTCCAGAAAACACTCTCACCCTGCTGACAGGGAAGAGACCAAGACAAAACTGCCCGGGGGAACTAGGATAAAATCCCCAACATCAGGAGATCTGGACCGAACATTGGAGAACGATTCCCCACCCCGTAATCCAAAAAGACTGCTAAGACAGAGACAAAAACCCAATGCTATGTTGAAAACTCCGCCTGGGCTGAATCCATCACCCCCCAGCACAGCGCCAACACAGGCCTGAAGGTGAATTGGAGGGCAGAACCCAATGAAGTAATTTTAACTTTGTAAGCTCTAAGACAAAGAGCCTTCCTGTCTGACAGACCAAGCGGCATCCAAAGGATCCAACCTGGTGCCAACACCAGAAGTCAGGTCTAGGTCCACCTCTGAGGATGGAACCGGCAGGAAGCAAATCCCAAAGGTCTGCTAGCAGACGCTGGAAAAACCAGAACCACCAAGACTCGGGAGCCACTGCAACACCTAGAAACAGGCTACTGTCACATTAAATCCCAGATACCAAATAAAACAACTTAGGATCCAAGCGAGATTCCGAAAGAAAACGGTCCCTAAGAACCGGAGCTGCTTAAACAAGGATGTTTAAAATGGACATCCAGCGTCAGTAGCTGGATTCGAACCATCAACCTTCGAGTCACGAAAGCCACAGAGATAACCACCAGGCTACACTGGGCTGCTCTAGACAGGAAGGGTATCCCTTTTGCTAAATCCAGATAGAATCGTGTATTCTCTCTGAACAAAGAGATCTAATAAGCTCTACTTAAAAATCATCAGAAGCCCCTCCCCTTATTGGACCAGACACCAACAGTGTAATGGAACTGCAAAGAGTACCGAGACAAGACTCCAAAAAGTCTGCCTGGACCAGAATAAGTAGAAAGAGCTCCCTCTCTAGCATAGAAAGGAAGAAAAAACTTAACTATTACCCAAAACAGGTCCTGCCCATCATCAAGGGTACAACACGTCTTGTTGTAAAAAACATAAACAAATGTCCAATTCTTAAGTTCCAGCAGTGCTAGGAAAACTGAGAATAAACAAAATAAAGAAAATAAGCTTAGAGGCTTACATTTTTATCTCTAGATAATTGAGGGAATCATCACCCCGAACAGAGACCTAGAAGCTTCCATCGGAAGACTCCAACCATCACGATCATCAAAGTCGATATAACCAAAAACAACTTAAGTGACGAAACTTCTTCCTAAAAAGAGTTTCCACAACCACGAGCTCTAAAACAAAAACTGTCCAAAACGGATTAGAAATAAAAATATGTAAACGCACAAAAAGGGACATCAAAAGGGTGTGCAAACTAAAACAAACAGGTCCTGCCTGTTATACAACACAACCCCCCACAGAGCTCGGGACTGGGATTCTATAACTATATACATATAGGCAATAAAGAAGAGGATCCTCCTCTCCACTCGTCTAATCAAGATCTTTATCTGATTTAGAGGACTAAGATCCACCTGATGGATCAGGACTGGGAACCTCTAACATCGCCAAAACCTCTATCAGAAGTAAACGTAGGCGTGCCATTCAGAATCTAAATGCCAAATCCTTCTCAGTCGGAGGAGTCAAATCAGGCGACTCCGACCCCGGAGGTTCAACCTCTGAAGCCTCAGAGGGAACTGCATACCCAGATGACTGATCGGGCACAATCGTCATTTTACACGATGGCCCATGGGTAGGAGAGCACGGATTAACCCTTCGCTTGCATGTAGCAGGAAGAGGCAAACTAGCTAAAGTCATAGAGATGGCCATGCGAAAACGTGCAG
The DNA here is from genome assembly GCF_027579735.1 of Bombina bombina. Lineage (NCBI taxonomy): Eukaryota > Metazoa > Chordata > Amphibia > Anura > Bombinatoridae > Bombina > Bombina bombina. The sequence continues at coordinate 104,168,223 of NC_069510.1, forward strand.
TAATCTCCAGTGGAAAAAAGTCTCCCTCAGACGAAGGAGTAATGGTACTTAGGGGAACTGCGTGTGTAGGAGAAGATTTTAGGGAACGCACCTCACGGGACAAGGAATCCTCAGAGGTAGACAGCTCAGTGGTCTCTAACATCTCAACATTGTTTGAAGAGAACACCCTATTGCGGCATTCGGAACATAATTGAGCGGGCTGGTCTACCCGGGCCTCCTCACAATATACGCAGGTATCAAATTCTGTATCAGAGGAATTCTCTAGAATATAAGAATCCTCCATAATTCTAGCTAAATTTTTTAGCCCCAAAAAAACAACTGGCACCTTAAACCCCCAATGGCTGGGGCTCTCACCACCTCCTATGACCCAGACAAGTAGTGAAATTAACTCTTCTCCACAGCTCCTAGTCAGGAATCGGAAATGGAAAACAAGACGTTACTACTCCCAGTCACATGGTGCCTCATGCAGGACCGCCCCTGCTAAGGAAAAGAGCACCAGCTTAATAAAACTGCGCAGCTCTATAACCTGTATGCTCCGTATCAGCCTATGGGCCCAAAGTGTCTCCTACACATATGCAGTCAAAATCACATAACAAACATGATTAACTAGACCCCACTGTTCAATAATCCCCCTCAGGAAATATTAACCCTTGATTTCATAAAGATAAAGGAGTCCCACTGAGACCCTGTCTTCTATCGTTAAAATGTGTGTAAAAATGAAACGATCTTACCGGAATCCATTCCATGGAACAGCAACACGGTTCTTCAAGTTTGATAGATAGTAGCAGAGCCTCTGACATTGACTTGAGTGAAGAAAACAGGCAGCGAAACTCGTCAACGCTGTTAATATGAGCCTGGATGGTTTAGCAGTAAGACCCTCCCTGCAACTCCAGACTCTAACTTTCATTAATGCTCTCACTGAGAGGCTGACAAGACTATTTAAAACTCCAGTTCCATCCCGAAGGGCAGATACCCTTCCTAAGGAACTACTCCGAAAAACTTCTGACACTTCTCTGCCAACCTCCTGTGATGAAAGGCAAAGAATGACTGGGGTAGAGGGAAGTGGGGGAGGTAATTAAGACTTTGGCTGGGGTGTCTTTGCCTCCTCCTGGTGGCCAGGTTCTGTATTTCCACAAGTAATGAATGCAGCTGTGGACTCACCCTGTATTTAGAAGGAAAAGAGGTTGAGTCAATGCAAAGACAAAACTAAAAATATTTACCTATATGTCAGTTTTTAGAAGGTTGAGATCAAGTCAGGTTTATAAAATGCCTAGCAAGGCAAATTGTTCTATACTCTACAAATGATTTAATAATATATATATGTATATTGTTGATTATAACACTTGATATGGGGACAAGTTGAGTGCCCCTGTCATGAAGTCAACCACTCATAGGAGCTAGCCACTAGATCACAAACACTGGGAACACAAGGCTGAGAGTTACTGTGGGTTTCTGAGGAATGGTTTGGATGCATTAACCACTGGAGTCGGCCCTTCCTCCTGGCAGTCAAGTCGGACAGAGAGACGCCTGCATGTGAGAGACAGACGGATGGCTGCAAGTGAGAGACAGACATACACCAAACTAAACAGACAGACAAATACTGCACAAAAGAAACACAGGAGTGACGCAAAAAGGCATGATGGTTCTGTGAGAGGACAATATACACAAGAACTGTCTGGATGAACAGTGACGCAAAACTGACAGAAACCATGTAGGTCTTATCGGGTCTCACACCACGGTCCTTGGAGAATTCTCCTGCACTGCACATAGGACAATAAAAATATCTGGTCACAATACTTACAGAAGAACAATTACTCATGTATTTGCACAGTTGTCCACCTGGCAGATTTGGTATATTCTAATGCTTCCCTGTACCATTTTAAGTGTGATTTATCTATGGGGGTTTTTATAGTTAAAGATCTCTCCTAACAATCCAGCACATTGCTAGTTACACAATGAAGATCTTTCACACTGTCTTTAAGAATTCTGTACAAGTTTGTATTGTCCCACAGGTTTGGGGAAAATGTCTTAATCTGCAAGGGCAGCAATCTGATTGGCTTCCACTCCCAGTCCACATTAGGGCCACAGAGAAAGCGCTCCAGCTTAGACACTTTCACTTTCGAAAGGCACACAAGTTATGACTGGCTGCATTAGGTCTGGCTTTATCTATAGTAGATACTGTAGATAGTGTTCCTAAGGCAAGTCCACTCTATTTAGTTAGTTCTACTTGGGGGCCCAAGATAACAACAGCCGCATGTGGAAGTGACCCCAGCTCTGGTGCAGATATCTGACCCTACATCCTGTGCAAAGGACAACTAGACTGCAAACAGAGTGAGTGATTTCCCATTTTATTTTACAGGAACTTACGTACACTTTTTTTTTTACCTGCACAGCAGCCAATCCGTGTTCAGATAGTTACACTGATTCCAGGAGCAACAAGGATAAAGACATTGGGGTGGTTAGTTACTTAAGTATTGTAACTCCCAATTGGTCTTCTGTTCATTTAAAGGATGCTCTTTAAACACTTAACTGAGTTATGTAAACCCTGACATCCAGAGGCAATATCATGACCTCAAGATCACTTTCTACAGTTCCACAGGGAAGAATTTTGTGTGCAGTGATCTTAATGCGCATCACAACCTGGTGCAAGAATGTCACAACCAATTATCTTGTTTTAAGGGAATTTTATAGCTAAATGGACATGAAACCCAAAATGTTTCCTTCATGATTTCAATAGAGCATGCAATTTTAAACAACTTTCCAATTTATGTCTATTGTCTAATTTGCTTAATTCTCTTGATATCATTTGTTGAAAAGCATATCTAAGGCTGATTGGTGGCTTCACATTTCTTCAATAAAGAATACTTAAAGAAATAAGCAAATTAGATCATAGAAGTAAATTGGAATGTTGTTTAAAACTGTATGTTCTATGTGAATGATGAAAGAAAAAATGTGAGTTTCAAGTCCCTTTTAGATTTCTATCTTCTCAGACACACAAGGGTTCTCCCTGCAACATTCCTGCACAGACAACATTGCAGCATTCACCTTGGTGGGTATAGGGCATGGTGGACGTGGAGGCAATATTATCGGTGACAACCACACTCTCTAGTAAGCATCACAATAAGTGCTACAAAAAAAGGGCTGATTTGGGAACATTTAATAGGTTTTAACTCAAGTAATCTCATAATCTCCATTTTCTCCCAATCAGCTAAATATAGGGTTGCCACCTCAGCCATGTTTTCCTAGACACTTATGAGTTACACATGCTGCAGGGTGTGCAGAGAGGAACATGTATAGTGCAGTCCAGGGTCACTATTTGTGTGCTGTTTAGGTGCGCAGTGCATGTTGCCTTCTGCACACCCTGCAGCATGTGTAACTCATAAGTGTCCAGGAAAAAATGGCTGAGGTGGCAACCCTACCTAAATACCACAGTACCCACCCTGAACACTTCTGTAGTTTATAAACACCTGAACTGAAACTCGCCTTTTTATATAAAATAACTACTGTAATATAATAAATCTACACATAAATATATATTAGCAACTGTATGAAACACTAATGCCCACTACTGCATGTTAAATAAAGTTGGGTGAATGCGCCAATGCTACTGCTCCCTACAAGAGACCATGCGGCCTAGTCACAATTAGCAGTTCAGTGCTTTATACACAAACAATAATGATGTTTACATAACTCAAACACCAGCGGCAGCTATGTCAGATGCTATATGAGGCCGCAGGTAATAAAGAAGCAGCAAGCAATTAGCACTTATAGTGCTATGTGTCAAACTCCGCAGTGGGCACTGATCCGTGTGAACATAACTAGCCTCAGTGCAAATTAAAAAAAACAAAAATGCATTAATCCTGTTCTTAAACAGACTATGCTATTAGATCACAGTGTGGGATGTGTCCATAGGTGTCAAGGGAGAATAAAATCAACACATAGTAACTAAGGATATCACAAAAAATAGATCTTTCTCTCCTAATATTTTTGGTCTCTATATAAATAACATTAAAAACAGACAGTAAAGTGAAAAAGGCTTTATTTCCCAGAAATCTTCAGATATTTACCCTCGTATCTTCTCCCCTACCACCACTAACCATATGTACCACAGACAGGAAGACTGCAGCAAGCAGAGATATCAGTTCTCTCCCTGTGTTTTAATTAGACGTTGTTTCACACGATCCTCAGTAAACCTGCCAACATTTGTATCTGGGTATTAGGGACTCAGGAGGATGAGGGGAGGCCGCTGCTGTTTTGTGGGCGGAACCATGTTTGGAGAGGTGGGTCGTGATTGGTTAGTGGACGTGGTCGTGGGTGTGTCTGGATGGTTGGTGTATGTGTGGGTGGTATGTGGGCGTGTCCGATTAATCAATGCGGGAGGATAAGGGAAACTCTGTCCCTCGCAAATAGGTGAGTAACCAAGCACAGATTCAATATCTATAAGTTATGTATAATGCTTGCAGGCAACTGGATATTCTCCAAACCCATCTGCACAGTAATATTACACCTGAGTAAATGACTGGAACCGAATTTATATTAAAGGCACAGTCTATAATATCTTATAATATACTTCTCTAATTGGTTTTAATATTGTGCCACACTAGGGGGCCTATCTATCAAGTTCCGAAAGGAGCTTGATGCCCCGTGTTTCTGTCAAGTCTTCAGAATCGCCAGGAACAGCAGTTATGAAGCAGCTGTCACAAAGACCGCTGCTCCATAACCTGTCCGTCTGCTCTGAGCAGGCAGACAGACATCGCCGGAAATCAACCCGATCGAGTACGATCGGGTTGATTGACACCTCCATGCTGGCGGCTGATTGTCCGCGAGTCTGCAGGGGGCGGCGTTGCACCAGTAGCTCTTGTGAGCTGCTGGTGCAATGCTGAATACGGAGAGCGTATTGCTCTCCGTATTCAGCGAGGTCTGGCGGACCTGATGCGCACTGTCGGATCAGGTCCGCCAGACCTTGATAAATAGAGGCCTAGGTATTTATAAGGTTAAACATATAAAGCTGTGCTTTGTGGCTGAAATACACGGCCGCTCCTGATTGCAGGACAAAGCAAGTAACCAATCAGAAGCAGCAAATGTATGTATTTGTCAGTCACCTGCTGTGTTTTGCTCAGGAAGGGCACATGATTCCACCTGGCACAAGAGCCTAACTCAGCAGGACTTCAACACATAAGCAAGTGGAGCATTTTATTATTGCACTTTTGAATCCACTTAAAGGGATATGAAACCCCCCAAAAAATATTTTGTTATTCAGACAGAACATAAAATTTTAAAAAAGTTTCCAATTTACTTTGTTCCTATGGTATTGTTTGTTGAAGAATAGCTAGCTAGGGGTCTAAAGCATTACATGGCAGGAAATAGCGCTGTCATCTAGTGCACTTGCAAATGGATAACATTCTTGCAAAGTTGCAGCCATATAGTACTCTAGACACGTGCACACTCCTGAGCTTACGCTTCTGCTTTACAAAAAAAGATACCAAGAGAACAAAGCAAATTTGATAATAGAGGTAAATTAGAAAGATGTTTAAAATTGCTTGCTCTATCTGAATAATGAAAGAAACATTTTGAGTTTCATGCCCTTTAATAGAAACTAAAATTGATTAATTACCAGACAAGGGCAGATCGCAATATCGCAAATCTCAGTTTTGCAACCAGCACGCAGCCATGTTGCCACCTGTGACATCCAGGTGCAAGAATGTATCGCCTGACAATCTCTATAGTAAGGTGCAGTTATGGTTGTGAATTGGTGTTACATATCCAGGTTAAGTTTACAGATGGGACGGACAGGTAGGGCATGGATTCACTTTTTGCATTCTAGAGAGGGTTTTTAAATGTTTTTAAAAAGCCCCCATCAGCAGCATTGCTGCAGCCACACTGTTGCCATGGCAACAACGCAGTTGAAACAACATTTCTAGCAAGAACCAATGATAACCTTTGTAACCTTTGTAACCATTATTGGTCGGCTTCCTTGACCTGTTATTGTATAATAACCTTAGATCACATTCCATTTTGTTTTACTAATGTCCCCAAAATCTGTATTCACCATCAAACTATTTCTATAGGCTGCCACTTGCGCATGACACTCACGGTTGTGGCGCTCATCTCGCTCTTCCCCTTCTGGCTCAATATCCTCAGCTTGGGTGATCCAGTCAAGATAACCCTTCAAGTCCTCCTCCATTTGCTGCTTCTCCCTAAGCTTCTGGAAGTCCCCACGGGCCTTGGCTTTCTCTCTTTCTTTGGAGAACTCACTGAAAAGGAACAAGTTTGGAGAAAGTTTTATGATGGTATCTGCTGGTACTGAGACACAAACACATGATTTATGTGTAATCTACTGTTTTCCGCCCTTTTTATAGATTATAAAGAGCATTGATAGACTAAAAATAAAACACCCTTTCCACCAAACACTGGCTGACATGGTGCGTCTATCAATACTTAGAAAATTCTTTCTATATGTTGCAAAACTCTAGAGGTCAGCAACCTTGGCTCTCCAGATGTTTTAGAACTACATTTCCCATGATGCTTAAGTGTCTTTAAGCTGACTAAGCATTCATGGGAAATGTAGTTCTAAAATATCTGGAAAGCCAAGGTTGCTGACCCCTGCTCTAGACTACAATAATATGTTTGTAATAGAGACGGATCTGACTTCACATACACACAAATAACCAAACTACAAGAAGGAAACACGCTTTAAACGTGACCAAGAGTCATATGACTACTAAGAAGATTATATACTACTTATTATGTGACAAAGGACCCAATTCATTTATACGTTCTCTATGATGTTCTTTATGTCTCTTGTACTGTATACAGGACTGAAACATTCAATAGCGAGAGATTTATCACTCAGTTGCATATTCTGTATTGTTAAAATATCTTTACAAATAAAGCTTGTTTTAAAAGAAAAAAAAAATGATCTTGTATGTAGAAAATACACTGTACAACAGGAAAAATAATGAGAATCACAATCTTAAAACCAATAAAACAATAAATAATATTAATAAATAGAATATGAAAACCATGATATAGCTATAGCAGGCTTTTCCTACGCTTCTTAGCAGCAGTTACTTCACATTAGTATGCTGAGGTTGTTTTGTAAGTGTGAAAAGAATCATATACCTGATTTTCCTTGAAGCTTTTTAAGACATTACCCTAGATTCAATAAAACCCATTTGTAAAACTAAGGGGAAAAAAAACGTGCACTATCATTGTAACTCCAAAATTGCAGAATTCCTAATGGACTGTACCCGCCCCTCATCAGTGTTTTGGGTACTGCATTCATTATTTGACCTTTATTTAAATCGTAGCCATAGACACCAGCATCTAATTTACAGCGGGCTTTTAATATTCTATGAGTATATTTATACCTGTCTATTTGTTTCACACCTGGGCACTGATTAAACAGATTTTTGAATTTGAGAGTGTAAAATTTTTCATACTTTAGACATTTTATATTTAAACACATCTTTTTCTCTCTTTGTTTAAACTGAATTAGCCCCACTCCTTATGCTGGGTCACTTGGTTTGATATACTGGGGTAGCCTAGAACAATTTAATTCTCTATATTTTACAATTGTTTTTTATTTAACCATGTGGTTTACAATTTATGTATTTAACACAATACTTGGTACAAAATGGTCAGCAATTGGTGCCATTAGCTTGTAGCTTCAAGTAAGTATATAGGTGATATCTGAGAAAGTGATGCATGAGTGTACCTCACAAAACACGTCAGATCATTAGTATTTTTAACCCATTTTGGGCTGTATAACTTTTAATGTTAGACGTTCAGTGTATAGGTGGCCCTTGGCTGTGTTACAGAGTAGGACCTTTATATATTTTTTTATTATATTTATATTTTTTTAATTGTTTTTTAAGCATTGTAACAACATATGAGAATTGTTATATTGGTTTTAAAATTGTGTTTCTCTTTATTTTTTCTGTTGTACAGTGTATTTCCTACATAGAGGATGTTTTCTTTTTTTTTTTTTAAGCAAGCTTTATTTGTAAAGATATTTGCACAATTCATTATATGCAACTGAGCAATAAGTCTCTCGCTATTGAATGTTTCAGTCCTGTATACAGTACAAGAGACATAAAGAAAACATAGAGAACTTATAAATGAATTGTGTCCTTTGTCATATAATAAACAGTATCTAATCTAGACTTCCGGTGGGCGGGCATAGCAAGAGGACGCAGGTTTGCTGAGCTCCGTATGTTTATGCTCACAAACCTGGGATTTTTCTACCTAAAGTGCCCGGAAAGCTGAAATCCTTGGCAGGGGACCATCTTGACACCTGCCCGGACAAGTAAAGCGAGGAGCGCATTCGATCTGCTCCCCCATCGGCAAGCCACTATAAAAGATCGCGGCGGCGATCAGAGACAGAGACCGGACCGCCCCACACAGTAAATGCGGGGTAAGTGGAGAGCTTAGTGGGCCACAGTTTGAGCGAGGAGAGCCAGATTCTAGCTTCCACTAGCCAGAAGCGGACGGCCGCATCAGTATCGGATACCGGTGAGTGGCGTAACAAACTTGCGGCAGCCATCTTGTGTAACGGCGCTGCAGGTGTTGAGCCCTGCAGCCCCCCTTGAGCCTCACGAGTCTCTCCTGGCTCCCCCTAAACTAGAATCCTATTGCTGGCCAGTGAAAGGGAACGGAGGGAACCTTAATTAGGAGGACTAAAAAGTTAAATATTGTCACACACTGGGCATAGAGAGAGAGTGCACGGTACTCCACGTGGGGCTGCTCATTACAGTCTAATAATCACAACTGTTAACACAGGCCCAATAACACCACAATATTGCAGCATTAACTGGTTCCACATAAGTGAGTTGAAAGTTTGGGACACACTGAGAACCTGTGGGGAGAAAGAAACTACAAAGCCAACACTGCTGAAATCAATTAAAAGACACCTGCAAGCACAAGAGAAAAAAGGAATAAAGAGGTGGCACTTATAAATACAGCCGTTAGCTCCACAACAGAGCCAAAGATACCAGGCTAGTCACTATAGGAGACTAAGAGTTTATTTGCTGACCGGATAACCAAGCATAGTAGCAGTCTGCAAACCCACAAGCAGAAAGGGGAATAGACAATCTACAATTAGAAGTTAAGCTTGCAGGACATTTCTGGACCACATCTCCCCCATAGAATAGTGCCGGGAAAAAAACAAAAAAGAACACAGCAAAAGGAGTGGGTTGCTAACAACTTGAGGAGGCCTCAGTATTCTTGGACTGCTCACCAAGAGACTCACCTCAGGCTGACAGGATTATTCACCCCCGCTACAGCCACAGTGTTTGCATCAGTGTGACACCCTCTGGTAACATGCAAGGCTAAACTTATGTGAGTTCATACCCCCTCACTCACCCACCAAGCAGAAAAGACTTACAAACTTTCTGATAGACCTGATGATTTGTATTTTTTAAGTGTTTCCATACAGTTCAGTGGATTTGCCCTCTCACCCTGTAACAGACATACTATATCATTATTCCTGGCTAGAATCCATAGCTATAAAACCCACTCACCTGTATGCAAAAATATTACAACTCTTTCACTAAAACAACCGTCACAATGACGAACAGATTAAAAAATTCTGACAAGAGAAAGAATCAAGCAGAGATACAACAGGTGGCAGTGGCCGCTGAAGATATGCCCTTGAACAACACTATAGACACCCATCCAATAGTCTCCCAGATCTCAGCCCTGTTTTTGCCGAAAATTGATCAGCTCCAGTCAGGAATGGACTCACTTACAGCAGAAGTTAAATCCTTCAATGGTAGACTGACACAGGTGGAGCAGAAGGTTGCAGACAGTGAACTCCGCCACAGAGAGACTGAATCCAATGTTCAAACGCTACAACAACAAAATGAGAAACTATGGGCTAAGATAGACGATCTAGAGAACAGATCGCGCAGAAACAACCTGCGAATAGTGGGAGTTCCGGAGTCGATCTTACCCACGCAACTGATGGAGTTCGCAGAAAATACCCTACCACAGTTATTAAAAATCCCACAGGATTCCTTACCCTGTACAGCAGAGAGGGCGCACAGAGTGGGAGACCCAAGGAAACAGGGAGGACCCAACCAAGCACCACGCCAAGTTATGGTGAAATATCTCAGCTTCCAAGACAAAGTCACCATCCTGCAGGCATACAGAAAGACATCCCCATTGGAATATGAGGGAAAGAGAATCTATTTGTTTCAGGACTACTCTGCCACAGTGGCAGCACGAAGGAGAGAATTCTCACCATATTGTAAACAGCTAATAGACCAGGGCAGGTCAGCGGTTTTATTGTTTCCAGCACGCCTGAGACTCCAGACAACAAGAGGCCCACTGTTCTTTGATTCACCAGAACAATTGAATCTCCACTTACAGGTGGAGAGAGAACGTCAAGAGGCTGGGGAGGGCAGAGACACTGACCCACCAACTTGAAACTCACTGCAGGTCCACAGAAGGAAATACCACAGATAGACTATAAGTTCAGTCATGCAAATTGGTATCCTTAAAATGTGAGGGGGGGGGGGGGACTCTTCTTTAGAAGGGTTATACTTGTTTCTTAACTGTACCTGTTCCTTATTTGTTGGGGATTGTGGGGGGAGGAGGAACTACTGTTTGCAAAAGAGATTACTGTTTGTCATTTCGTTGTTTAACATTGTTTGTCTCTCTTTTGAAGTGTGAACGTTTAAAGCTGCCTGGATCCGTGTGACCTTGGGGCGTTACTCCGGGAGAAAGGGGTCATAAAACACCTTGACATACACAGAGTGTAAGTAAATACTAGACAGCTGGGGAGACTCTGCACCACACTTTAAGCGCTTACCAAGACGTACCACACTCAGGTATTCTCCAACACTTTTGACTGATACCCATCCCAGTATAAGATGAAGTTAATTACATGGAATGTGGGAGGGATTACATCCCCAATCAAGAGGAAAACTATTCTTAGGCAGCTGAACATTAAGAAGGCTGACATAGCGATATTAGAAGAAACACACCTCTCACAAACTGAACACCAGAAGCTGAAGCAGAGCTGGGTGGGAGAGGTTCTGTACACACCGTATGAGGCAAGGAGGGCGAGGGGTGTTGCTGTACTATTTCGCAAAGGCTTAAACTACACTATTTCCCAGACGATAGCTGACAGAGACGGTAGATACCTAATTATCAAATTGGTAGTTGACACACTACACTTGGTATTATGTGGCATATACGGGCCCCATACTGAAAAGAAACACTTCTTAACCCAAATACAAACCCAACTTATTCAGTTCTCAGACCTGCCCATCGTTATAGGAGGTGACTTTAACATAGCACCACTTACTCCAGCGGATAGATTCCGAAACCCGCACCTTCCTCCACAACCAATTCGTCCCTGGCCTGGTTCCAAAAGGGAAACCCTAATTCTCAAAAACTTTAGGAACACTCTATCACTCTCTGACGTTTGGAGAAACCGCAACCCAGAGTCGAGGGACTTCACATGCCTGCACCCGTCCAAAACTACCCTATCCCGCATAGACTACTTCTTGGTGACGGACTCCTTCTGTCCCAGAGTCACAGATGTACGAATTGACCCCATTACAATATCAGACCATGCACCAGTATCAATTACTATAAACACCACAACAACACACAGACAGGCTCGCAGATGGAGATTCCCGGTCCACTTATATCACGACCTGAATTTACATAAATATTTAATTGGGGAATGGCTGGGATACAAGGATTTGAACATCCAACATCTTAGAGATATCTCTCTATTTTGGGAATCAGCGAAGGCAGTTCTAAGAGGGGTGGTCACAGCATATGCAGCCAAGCTAACCAAAACCCGTAGGTTGAGGGGGGATCTGCTCCTCCGCCAACTGCTGAATGCCAGAAACCAATACTTAAGGAATCCCACTGACTCGAACAGAACAAAATACCGAGACACAAAATCCCTCAGGGACACATATCTTACTCAGTCCTCTATTAACGCTCACAATAGGCTACAGGCCAAATATTACCGTTTCGGCAATCGTACTGGAAAGTTACTGGCAAGGCTCACTAGACTTGAGAAAAAATCCAGCACCATAACTGCCGTGAGACGGGGCGACAAAATTCTCACACAAGAACCAGACATACACAGAGCATTTATTGACTACTACTCAGACCTCTATAGCTCACAAGAGACTGACCCAGACAAAAAAGACCTCTTCTGGAAAGACTTACATTTGCCACAACTAGACGCAGAACACAAACAAAAACTTAACGCCCCAATACACCCATTGGAGGTTAGTAAAGCGATCGAAGCACTCCCGCTTGAGAAAACCCCAGGACCAGATGGGCTGCCTGGGGAATTCTACAAGATGCTCAAAGTAGAAACCACAGATACACTAACATCCTTATACAATGCAATACTGGATGGGGAGGCTAGGTTGTCCAATCGTTTTACAGAGGCGAATATAACGGTGATTCCCAAGCCAGACAGAGACCCTTTACTGACGTCCTCATATAGACCAATCTCCCTACTCAACGTGGACTACAAATTGTTCACCAAGATACTGGCTAATAGACTGGCGGGGGTGCTCCCTTCACTAATACACAAAGATCAAACTGGATTTGTACAGGGTAGAACCGCAGTTAGAAACATGAGACAGCTCCAATTAGTACTAGCTCATTTCTGGGGGAGGCAGAATAAAAACCAACCTAGGAAAGGGGAGGACGCATGCTTGATCCTAGTAGATGCTGAAAAAGCATTTGATAAGATGCTCTGGGATCACCTCTTTACAGCCCTGGGGAAATATGGAGTGCAGGGACCTTTCTTGAAGGCTATTGAAACCATCTATAACACACCCCAAGCAGCGATCTTGATAAATGGAACGCCATCCAAAACATTCCCTCTTAAGAGAGGCACGAGACAGGGATGCCCCCTCTCCCCACTCCTCTTTGACCTCGCATTAGAGCCTCTAGCGATAAAAATTAGAACTGACACACCTGGACTTAATATAGGGGATGAAACCATCCACCTGTCCCTTTTTGCTGACGACATGGTGCTTTACATACGTGACCCTAGAGTCAATATTCCCACCGTTATGACGATTATCAATGGATTCAGTGACATATCAGGATACCGGATAAACAAAGACAAATCCGAATTACTATGGCTATATGACACACAACCTTCCATTCCCCTTAGAGACAACTTTAAAATCATTCACAACACGTTTAAATATTTGGGGATAAATCTAGCACTGAACCCTGCCAAATGGTATGACGCTAACTTTAAACCATTGTTGAAGGAGCTTAAACAATTACTAGCGAACTGGCACGGCCTACCGCTCTCACTGTCTGGAAGAATAGGGTTAATTAAAATGATATTATTCCCCAAGCTCTTATACACACTACAGATGTTGCCTGAACTACTACACAAACAAGATCTCAAATCACTAAATAAAGAAATCCTTAATTTTTTGTGGAAGGGAAGGAAACACAGAATGAATCACAGCAAACTAACATGCCAGCCTATAGTGGGAGGATTTGGGCTCCCTAACGTTGAATATTACAATTGGGCAGCCCTTGCCAAATACGTAATGGACTGGTTGGTGGAAAAAAACCACTTCACCAATAGCTCACTTGAGTCCGAACTAATCAAACCATGGTCCCTAAAGATGCTACCACACATGACACACGCACAGATAGAACCCACTATCAGGGAGATACCACCCCTCTATCATCCAATAAGGGCCTGGTGGAAGATATGCAAGACGCTTAAAGTCTCGCACAAACACACAGTCTACTTGCCCCTAAAAGGTAACCCTAACTTTCCTGCAGGGATAACTACGAAACCCTTTAAACAGTGGGAGGGGTGGGGGATCTCAGCAGTTAAACAAATCTTGATGGATGATGGGAAGACAGTCAGAGCATTCAGAGACTTGCAACAAGACTTTCACATCCCTAACACTCACCACTTTGCCTACCTCCAAGTGAGACACTATGTGCAAGACATAGTAAGAACAGAAGCTATGCCTGATAACAATTGTGACATTTACAAGCTTTTAAACTTGACAAGGGGTGGGATGACATCCATCTCACATGCTTACAAAGCCCTCCAATCTCAAGCCAACAACACTCTCAAAATACATATTCAGAATATCTGGAACACACTGACAGAACAAAATACCATTGACCAGGGAATAGAGCAAAGCTTTGAGAAAGTGAGAAAGGCCACTTTATCGACTGACATACGAGAATCCCATACAAAATTGATCAACAATGTATACATTACGCCCAAAATGTTTCACAGATGGGTTCAGACCTCGACAGGACTGTGTCCAAAATGTGCACATAAGGATCCCAATATTCTACACATGATCCTGAAGTGCCCAAAGTTAACTAAGTTCTGGGGAATGACACAGAGATGGTTGGAGGGCTGTATTGGGGTAAAATTAGGTTTCACGACAGAAATGATATTCTTCCTACACTCACAGCCCAAAATTACAAAACACGTGGAATTTGCCCACAATGTCATACTACACGCTAGGAAACTCATTCTTGGGCAATGGATGCTTCCCACATCACCTACACTGGCGCACCTCAAAGGTGCTTTAAGACAACAGATGACAAACGAACAACTAGACACTCAAGGGGACATTACACGAAGGACAAGGAAGTTTGTGACCAAGTGGGAACCCTTCATCAAAACGCTAGACCTTACACACCAAAGACAAATCCTATACCCACTTAAAGACTCTGACTTCATCCTCAATGCGCAGCTGAGGGGCGACTGGAACATATTTACCTAGACATCTTTTAGACAACAATAAGAATAGGAATGGGACAACATACTGAGTGAGTGAATCCTGGAGTGACGCCCCCGGAGAGTGAGGACAGAACAGATAGATCTTATAAAAGGAGAGACAGAGTTAGAAGTTAGAAGGGGGGGGGGGGGTTTATTCACCTTGGGCTGGTGATACTCTCTTTCAGATGGAGCACCTTTGAGAAGGACACTTAAAGAGACTTTGTTATTACGTACTATTGAAGAAGGTGAGATGTTATCAGTTAAGGGGAGAGAGCACATAGCCCACTAGCTTTCTTGTAATATTAATGTTGCACACTTGACTTTTGATTTAGTTATAGAATTGGGAGTGGAAAGTAAGAGGAGTAGAAGGGAGAGAATTGATTTGAGAAAAAGGAAAACTTGTGTGGTTGAGGATCTAATATGCATTTTCTTCCTTTCATCTTACACATAATTGACTTGTCATTTGTTTTCTATTTGTTCATGTATACCACACGAAAAATAAAGTATTTAAAAAAAACAGTATCTAATCTTAGTAGTCCTATGACTCTCGTTCACGTTTAAAGCGTGTTTCCTTTTTTTAGTTTGGTAACAAAAAAGAAAGACGAGAAGAAAAACAAAAAGTATTCATCCATAGCGTCATTTGGCCATGATCACATATCCATCTACTAATACATCATCAATTCAAACATAGTAACATAAATACCTATACTATAGACATATACATACATATGGATAATAAACAATCATAAAAAAATCCTTTCGAACATTATCAAAATTAAAATTAAACATTTATCTTTCATATACTTATTTTTTTTAATATACTGTGTTTTTTTCAAGGACTAATCACAAAACTGGTGTAATCCAAGGAGAAAGAGATGATACATAAACTCACCCACTTAAGACGCCCAATACAAGGTTAAGGACGAAGAAAGATCCGAATATAACCAAGCTCACAAAATACACCCAAGGCAGCTCATAACCCATTGCGTCCTGCATCTGAAAAACAGATAGATAGAGAGGAATTGTTTTAATCATGTCATGACATAAAATATAAATAGCATGCCAAATTCTGATTCATATCGTAAGGATCAAATAAAATTAAAAAACAAATCAGAGAGATAGAGAGGAGTTATTTAAATCATGTCATGACAAAAAATATAAATAGCATGCCAAATTCTGATTCATATCGTAAGGATCAAATAAAATGAAAAAAACAAATCATGATATATCATGACATAAAGCAGAATTAGCAAGCAGAAGATTATATACCATGCCATAAATTAAGGTAAAACATTGCAAGTAAACTATAGACAGCACATCAGTTTCTGATCAATAGATGTATTAAGACATAGAATGGTGACAAAGAAATATCATATCACAAAGAGTGGATATTGGATTGCACATGATATATAAAATGCGGTAAGGATATCATGCTGTATAAATTAGTTTATTTTATGATGGTGAGAGTCCACAAGTCATCAAATGTGGTACTTCCCCTCCTGACCACTAGGAGGAGGCAAATGATAACGCAACACATCAGAGCTTTAAATCCCTCCCACTTCCCATGATCCTCAGTCATACATATAACCAAGTAGATGAGGAAAGCAGGAAAGATATAGTGGGACAAAAGAAGGGCAAACAGTACTGCCGCCACCTGGACAGAAAAGAAAAGGGGGAGGCTTGTGGACTCTCACCATCATGAAGAAATTCATTTATCAAGAAGGCATACATTTTGTTTTCTTTCATCAGATGTTGAGATTCCACAAGTCATTAAGTGTGGGAATCTACACCCAAGCAGTTAAGCCCACAAATAAATATCACATCACAAAGATATGAGTGGATATTGGATTACAAATGATATATGCCATGCAGTATTATCAAATAAAAATTATTACCAAACAAAATCATTAGGAGTTTTCGCTTGAATTTACTAATTTTCCAGAAAATAAAATAACATAATAAACTCTGTAAAATGATCTGATCTGTGCTTGATTCTCCTAAAGCTGAATGTGATTCAGTATTTGCAGTCAGAAGATATGTGTTTAAATACACTTGGCAGTCAAAATTAAAAACACACACACAAATATATATATGTAGAGTGGGGCAAAAAAGTATTTAGTCAGCCACCAATTGTGCAAGTTCTCCCACTTAAGAAGATGAGAGAGGCCTGTAATTTTTTTTTTTTTTTTTTTTTAATAATCTTTTTATTGAAGACAAAGAAAAAGCAATAAGGTTACATGCATATTATCACGAAGCCATATAAACATAAGAATATACAGAGATGTAAAATTATACATAAGCTAGATCTGTAGGGATGTTTATAATACACAGACTTGCCAATGAAATGTATTCAAAATTCTCAAAGTAAGTCAAGTATAAACAATAGCTATGGCATACATTTCACAATATGTAAACAGCAAATGGTCTTCATGTGTCTTCCTTATTTATTTATTTTTTTGTTTATAACACAGCAAAACAAGTTTTTGTAATATATAAGTAGTGTGGTGAAATTGAACATGCTAAACTTAAAACTTGTAACTCAATTTTTAAGTGAAGCTTAACAGTTTCGCTTGACAAGGTAGTAGAAATAGAGTCAATTTTATGGTAGAGTGAAAAGCTACACATAAAAACATAGAAAATAGATGGGGTAGGTTGCGGTACTGGTTAGAAAGACCGCATAGGTAGGCCTCCTTACCTAGGAGGTACATTATAAGATGGGGGGGGGGGGGGAGGTGGTCATTGGAATGTGAATGGAAATTAAGACTAAAAACTATGGCTAGAGGATAATTGTTAATAGTAAGGATTAACAAAGGAGTAGCTGGGCATTTGAATAAGGTGGGTATGATAGAATGTACTTCACATTATTATAATATCTGGTAAGAAACTAGTAGTCAAAGGAAGCGTATAAAATGTAGGGCATCCAATAGATAATGTTGTTATGTTGAGGAGGAGAGCAAGTGGAGCTGCTAAGAAGGCAAGGTATGGCTAAGGGTTATAGATTTAGCTGATTAGTATTGTTGTTGATCAGACCTGCTGACCTATAAAATGTAGGTAAAGTCCATACTATGGTATTGAGGGTAAATACTGAGAGAGTAGATTGGTTGCAGTATGACCAAGAAGAACCACACATGTCGCCCTTCTGATCCGGAGGATTCATTTTGTTGCAGGGGGAAAAGGTGATGGCTTGTGAGGGCAATAGGTTATAAGAATTCCTTTATATCTAGAGTCAAAAGGGTTTACTAGGGAGACTGTGCTATTGATAGATGGTTGATCTATGACGCTAAATGTATACATTAATAGACTGTGGGGGGGATCAAAGTTGCTGTTGTTGTGGAGCAGAAGCAAATAACGCTGGGCATTTTTAAGTCTGAGGGTCAGTCTAACGGAGCATATAATGGGGGGCTAAGCTTAGCGAGGAAGCTAAAGGTTGTGTAAATCATTCTAGGCATTAAGATAATGCTTGGTATTGGGGAAATATAGCTGCGTACATATAGTATAAACCAGAGTGTATCTACAGTGCCACTGCGTCTATGAGAGTGTGGAGTAGGGGCAAAGATCAGCTGTTGTGACAGTGACATATTTTAACAGCCTTGCTAGTTGGATACGGGCCCTATACCCAACCGCAGGCTAGTATGACAGAAAGTAGAAGTCTACCCCAACATAAAACAGTGTACACAAGTCAGTTGCCTCTTTCCTGCATATATAACATGTAGGTAGTCACTAAAGTCTCGACATGTCTTTAGTACTTAGGTCTGGCATGGTCTATAAAGATTACACTATTAAACTAAACATTGGGACGATGAGTTAAACCTTGAACACTAGGACAACCATGGTCTTAATACTCGTACGCTAAAATATGGTATATATGGTAAATCAGGACTGCTCCTGCTATATTGCATGCAAATCATCATACACAATATCTTTTCCCCTTCGCCATTTATGAGTATAAAAAAGAAAGACAAAAAATAATCAGCTTTCAAAGTGCCATTGCTGTAGGCCAATTCAAACTGCTCCTTCTGTATCAAAGGCTAGACCACAGTATTCTCATTTTAAATGTCCATTTATGGCACAGTTCCCATAGAGATGTAAGATAGTGTCCAGATAACAAGGGTAATTCCAGATATCAACTGAATGAGTGTTTAGACTCACTGGTGAACCACAAAGTTAACCCACACCCGCTTTCTCTCGCACCATCAGGCTCGAAAATAAAGGGGCTTCAAACTTAGCACAACCACAGCCCAAGAGATAGGAGAGAGGAGACCTGGAGCATTCTGCAGGATTGTCCCTCAAGGCATGTCCGGGAGTGGGAGCGTTGGGCATAGACTTAAGCACAGCAGTGTCAGCACTACGGAGCAGGGGAAAAGTGCTCCAGACTTGGCTACGGTTAGTGGATGCTGTGCAACCTGCAGCCGTGGGTAGATTTGGGGGCGAGGCACGCTTTATTCTAAGAAACAGTATCTCACCAGACAGCCCCGGTCCAGGGTGTCCGTCGAGGTAGTCCCCTTCCACCTCCACTGTGAGTGAGTATGTGTCACGATAAGTCAATTCGCCACAGCTGTAGGCAGACTGTTCACCCTGCTGCAGGAGGTCGGGCGGACAATGTAAGGTCACGGGGGCTGGGATTTCAGTATTGCCGCTCTGGACTAGAGTATTGCCAGCCTTATGTAGGCTAAGGGCGGCATGTACGGATTCAATAACTTCAGCGCAGCTCTCGTGTAGCGTGGTCTCCATTCTGACGAAATGATCATGAAGGAGCTGCGCCACTGCTAGTCCCCAGTTGCTTAAGGCCTCCATCGCGCCAAACTTTTAAGAGGCTTCCAGAGCTAAGGGCATCTACTCAAATGCTCCTAAAATCATTGGTATTATAATAGGTTGGAGGGTCCACTTGTAAAGTGAAATAGTATTGTTTTAGGGGCTGATAAACACAATTAATATATTGTTAGGCCCATGATCTTCACTTACACGCGTCTGCTTCCCTTGACAGCTGGCTCCGCCCCCCGAGGCCTGTAATTTTCATCATAGGTATACCTCAACTATGAGAGACAAAATGTGGAAACAAATCCAGGCAATCACATTGTCTGATTTGGAAATAATTTATTTGCATATTATGGTGGAAAAGATATTTGGATATATTGGATAAGTATTTGGTCAATATCAAAAGTTCATCACAATACTTTGTTATATATCCTTTGTTGGCACTGACAGAGGTCAAACGTTTTCTGTAAGTCTTCACAAGGTTGTCACACACTGTTGCTGGTATGTTGGCCCATTCCTGCATGCAGATTTCCTCTAGAGCAGTGATGTTTTGGGGCTGTCGTTGGGCAACACAGACTTTCAACTCCCTACAAAGGTTTTCTATGTGGTTGAGATCTGGAGACTGGCTAGGCCACTCCAGGACCTTGAAATGCTTCTTACGAAGCCACTCCTTCGTTGCCCGGGTGGTGTGTTTGGGATCATTGTCATGCTGAAAGACCCAGCCACGTTTCATCTTCAATGCCCTTGCTGATGGAAGGAGGTTTGCACTCAAAATCTCATGATACATGGCCCCATTCATTCTTTCATGTACATGGATCAGTCGTCTTGTTCCCTTTGCAGAGAAACAGCCCCAAAGCATGCTGTTGCCACCCCCATGCTTCACAGTAGGAATGGTGTTCTTTGGTTGCAACTCAGCATTCTCTCTCCTCCAAACACGACGAGTTGTGTTTCTACCAAACAGTTTTACTTTGGTTTCATCTGACCATATGACATTCTCCCAATCTGCTTCTGGATTATCCAAATGCTCTCTAGCATACTTCAGATGGGCCCGGACATGTACTGGCTTAAGCAGGGGGACACGTCTGGCACTGCAGAATCTGAGTCCCTGGTGGCGTAGTGTGTTACTGATGGTAGCCTTTGTTACGTTGTCCTAGCTCTCTGCAAGTCATTCACTAGGTCCCCCCGTGTGGTTCTGGGATGTTTGCTCACCGTTCTTGTGATCATTTTGACCCCACGGGGTGAGATCTTGCATGGAGCCCCAGATTGAGGGAGATTATCAGTGGTCTTGTATGTCTTCCATTTTCTAATTATTGCTCCCACAGTTGATTTCTTCACACCAAGCTGCTTGCCTATTGCAGATTCAGTCTTCCCAGCCTAGCGCAGGTCTACAATTTTGTTTCTGGTGTCCTTCGACAGCTCTTTGGTCTTCACCATAGTGGAGTTTGGAGTGTGACTGTTTGAGGTTGTGGACAGGTGTCTTTTATACTGATAACAAGTTCAAACAGGTGCCATTAATATAGGTAATGAGTGGAGGACAGAGGAGCCTCTTAAAGAAGAAGATACAGGTCTGTGAGAGCCAAAAATCTTGCTTGTTTGTAGGTGACCAAATACTTATTTTCCACCATAATATGCAAATAAATTCTTTCCAAATCAGACAATGTGATTGTCTGGATTTGTTTCCACATTTTTTCTCTCATAGTTTAGGAATACCTATGATGAAAATTACAGGCCTCTCTCATCTTCTTAAGTGGGAGAACTTGCACAATTGGTGGCTGACTAAATACTTTTTGCCCCACTGTGTATATATATATATAAATATATATATATATATACACATACACCAAGATTACAAGTTATGCGCTAAACCGGGTGCATAAATAACGCAAACAAAATAGCGGTATCACACTCTCCATAGTACTGCCATTACAAGTTACTGAAAAACCTTCTTTTGTTGTGCGATATGGTGTGATAAGCTCCATACCGCACAAAACCCAAGGCCTGACTTGACGCGCTTGTGCACGTTTTCCCCCATAGACATCAATGGAAAGAAAGTGTTAGAAAAAAACACACACTTGTGATTGCGGAATGGCGATCGCCGTAACGCAATCCCCATTGATGTCCATGGGGAAAAGAAAGTTATGTCAAAACCTAACACCCTAACATAAACCCCTAGTCTAAATACCCCTAATCCGCCGCCCCCCGACATCGCCGACACTAAAGTTATTAACCCCTAAACCGCTGCCCCCTGCATCGCTAACACCTAAATAAACCTATTTACTCCAAAACCGCCGCCCCCCCACATCGCTACTAGTATAATAAAACTATTAACCCCTAAACACCCAGCCCCCCACATTGCAACACACTAAATTATACTGTTAACCCCTAAACCTAACTATCCCCTATACTTTAAATTAAATTTACAATATAACTATCTTAAAATAAATAAAAACTATAAATAAATAAAAACTATTTATATGTAAATATACTATAAATAGGGATGCACCGAAATTTCGTCCGCAGAAACATTTCAGCTGAAAATGGTATTTTTGGCAATTTCGTTTTTTGTTTTTTTTGCCTGTTATTTTCGGTAAAATTATTGTGTAGCATGTTTCAAATTTGATGCCAGCCTAGAGCTGCTGTTTAAGTTCATTACTTGACTTACTGTTTTGCATATAATGATTTTTCTAGGACTATACATTATTTGGATAATTGGTAAAAAAATAAAAACCTGTTAAATCTGATTCTGTTACATAGAACTAAATAAAGAATAATACAGTATATTGATATTTAATATTGTTTTAAGTAGGGATGCACCGAAATTTTGGCAATTTCGTTTTTCGTTTTTTTTGCCTGTTATTTTCGGTAAAATTATTGTGTAGCATGTTTCAAATTTGATGCTAGCCTAGAGCTGCTGTTTAAGTTCATTACTTGACTTACTGTTTTGCATATAATGAGTTTTCTAGGACTATACTTTATTTGGATAATTGGTACAAAATAAAAACCTGTTAAATCTGATTCTGTTACATAGAACTAAATAAAGAATAATACAGTATATTGATATTTAATATTGTTTTAAGTAGGGATGCACCAAAATTTGGATTGCAGAAACATTTTGGCCGAAAATGGCATTTTTTGCCTGTTTTTTTTTTTCTTGGTAGCATATTATTGTTTTGATATTTTTGTCCAATTTTTGTGTGTTACTTTCAATAAAAGTGTGGGCTTTTTTTATTGACATGAATATTTTCAATTCAGTTTCATTCATTAAATAGTCTAATTATGCCAAAAAAAATGTGAAAAAAATAAGACATTTTCGGGTTCGGTTTCGGTCCACAATTTCAATTTCGGTGCATCACTAACTATAAATAAACCTAACATAACTATTTTAAGAAAATAAAATAAACGAAAAATAAAAAAAACAAAATTACAAAATTAAAAAAACCGAACACTACGAAAAAATAAAAAAAAATCTAACATTACTAAATAAACAAACACTAAAATTACGAAAAATAAAAAAACACTAAAAATAAAATAAAAAAATAAACGAAATCATCCAAAATAATAAAAATTAAACCTAATCTAATAGCCCTATAAAAAAAACCCACCCCAAAATAAAAACACCCCCTAACCTAATAATAAATTAACAATAGCCCTTACAAATTCCCCCTTAAAAGTAAACCCCCACCCAACCAACGACCCAAAATAAAAAACCTAAGTCTAAAAAAAAACTAAGCTACCCATTGCCCCTAAAGGGGCATTTGTATGGGCATTGTCTTTAAAAGGGCATTCAGCTCTTTTGTGCCCATTAAAATAAAAAAGCCCTAATCTAAAAAAAAAACACCCAAAAAATAAAAAAATAAACTAACACTAACCCCAGAAAATGTACTCAACGTCCTGAAGTCCGGAAGTCCAGGCAGAGCAAAGTCTTCATCCAGGCGGCGAAGATCTTCTTCCAGGGCAGCACCATCTTCTATCTTCTTCCCGGAGGTGCGGTCTTCAGCGGTCTTCAGCAAGGCGCGGATCCGGAGTGCTGGTCATCATCTAGAGTGCTCGTCCTCTTCAGCGGCGACGGTCTTCAGCGACGTCGATCCTCCTCTTCATGCGATCGTCCGCCGCACATTGAAGCTTGAATGCAAGGTACCCCTTTTATATTGGGGTACCGTTGCATTCCTATTGGCTGAAAAATCAAATCAGCCAATAGGATGAAGCATCTTAAATCCTATTGGATGTTCAAATCAGCCAATAGGATTTAAGCAGCTCTCAACCTATTGGCTGATTTAAATATTTGAACAAAAAGCAATGCAACGACACCCGAATATAATAGGGGTGCCTTGCATTCAAGCTTGAGTGTGCGGCTGATGATCGCATGAAGAAGATCCACGTCGCTGAAGACCGCCGCCGCTGAAGAGGACCAGCGCTTCAGATGACGACCAGGGTTCCGGATCCGCGCATCGCCAAAGACTGCTCCGCACCTCCGGGAAGAAGATAGAAGATGGTGTCACCCTGGAAGAAGATCTTTGCCGCCTGGATGAAGACTATGCTCAGCCAATAGGATTTAAGCAGCTCTCAACCTATTGGCTGATTTAAATATTTTAACAAAAAGCAATGCAACGACACCCGAATATAATAGGGGTGCCTTGCATTCAAGCTTGAGTGTGCGGCTGATGATCGCATGAAGAAGATCTGCGTCGCTGAAGACCGCCGCCGCTGAAGAGGACCAGCGCTTCAGATGACGACCAGGGTTCCGGATCCGCGCATCGCCGAAGACTGCTCCGCACCTCTGGGAAGAAGATAGAAGATGGTGTTGCCCTGGAAGAAGATCTTTGCCGCCTGGATGAAGACTATGCTCTGCATGGACTTCCGGACTTCAGAAACGGTGAGTACATTTTCTGGGGTTAGTGTTAGGTTTTTTTGTTGTTTTTTTGGGTGTTTTTTTTTTAGATTAGGTCTTTTTTTATGGGCGCAAAAGAGCCCTTTTAAGTTAACTGTAAGGGGGGACTTTGTATTTTTTTTAGGTAAAAGAGCTGATTGCTTCAGGGCAATGCCCTACAAAAGGCCCATTTAAGGGCTAATGGTAGTTTATTGTTAACTTAGGGAGTGTTTTTATTTTGGGGTGGCTTTTTTGTTTTATAGGGGTATTAGAATAGGTTTAATTTTTATTATTTTGGATAATTTTGTTTATTATTTTTTGTAATCTTAGTGTTTTTCATTTTTCGTAATTTTGTGTGTTTTGTAATGTTAGGTTTTTTAAAATTTTCATAGTGTTAGGCTTTTTTAATATTGTAATTTAGTTTTTTTATTTTTAGTTTATTTTATTTTTTTAAAATAGTAATGTTAGGTTAATTTGTAGTTTTATCTTAGTTTTTTTTATT
This sequence comes from Bombina bombina, assembly GCF_027579735.1. Taxonomy (NCBI): domain Eukaryota; kingdom Metazoa; phylum Chordata; class Amphibia; order Anura; family Bombinatoridae; genus Bombina; species Bombina bombina. The sequence goes on from NC_069510.1 coordinate 104,193,111, forward strand.
TCACAGGTAAGTTAAATTATTTGAAGATAGCTATATTGTAAGTTTAATTTAAATTTAGGGGGGTGTTAGGTTTAGGTTTTAATAGCTTAATTTAGTGTTGCGATGGGGGGGCGGCGGTTTAGGGCTTAATAGTTTTAGTTTAGTATTAGCGATGTGGGGGGCTGGTGGTTTAGGGGTTAATAGGTTTATTATAGTGGTAGCGATGTGGGCGGTGGTTTAGGGGTTATTAAGTTTATTACAGTATTTATGATGCGGGGGTTGGCAGTTTACGGGTTAATAGTGTCATTTATGGGTGTTCGTGTACTTTGTAATATTTTTGTTATGAATTTTGTGAAACATTTTTGTTTCGCAAAATCCATAACTACTGGTCTCAGATAGCGGAATGGATCGTAGCGGTATACGCATAACCTGTAATACAGGTGCATTGAAAAATCCTGCACTCGCAACTTGTAATACGGGAGACCTGCATATTCCGCGCACAATGGCCAGTTTTTCAGCGGTATAGCCGTACCGCAACACTTGTAATCTTGCTGATAATATTTAATAGCTCTTACAACATCCAAATTGTGAAGAAGACTCCCTTAAACTTCTTAGGAGCTAGACAAGAAGGAACCACAATTTCCTAATAATAAAAAGGAATAGCTAGTGCGAATAACAGACTTATCCTGATAAAAAAAAGAGAAAAGAATGTTTGCAAGACAAAGCTGAAAGCTCAGTAACCCTTCTAGCCGAAGAAATAGCTAAAAGAAAAAGACCATTCCAGGAAGCTGAATGTCTGAACCATGCATTGGCCTCTAGTTATCAAGCTCCGTACGTACCTGCCTTCGCCGGCCCCAATACGCTCAGCCAATCAGATTGAGCTCGCATTCTATTGGCTGATCGGAACAGCCAATAGAATGCGAGCTCAATCTGATTGGCTGATTGGATCAGCCAATCGGATTGAACTTCAATCTGATTAGCTGATTGAATCAGCCAATCAGATATTTCCTACCTTAATTCCGATTGGCTGATAGAATCCTATCAGCCAATCGGAATTCGAGGGACGCCATCTTGGATGACGTCACTTAAAGGAATATTCATTCAGCGAGTAGGCGTCGGTTGAAGAGGATGGATCCGCGTCGGTTGCTTTGAAAATGGCTCCGCTCCGCTCCAGATGGATGAAGATTGAAGATGCCGCCTGGATGAAGACTTCTATCGGATGGAAGACCTCTTCAGCGCAGGTGGGGACTGTTCTCTGTGCTGTACAAGCTCTCCCTCCCGGGTGGGGGCTGTTTTCTGTGCTGTGCAAGCTCTCCCTCCCAGGTGGGCACTGTTCTCTATGCTGTACAAGCTCTTCCTCGCGGGTGGGGGCTGTTCTCTGTGCTGTGCAAGCTCTCCCTCACAGGTGGGCACTGTTCTCTGTGCTGTGCAATCTCTCCCTCGCAGGTGGGCACTGTTCTCTGTGCTGTGCAAGCTCTCCCTCACAGGTGGGCACTGTTCTCTGTGCTGTGCAATCTCTCCCTCGCAGGTGGGCACTGTTCTCTGTGCTGTGCAAGCTCTCCCTCACAGGTGGGGACTGTTCTCTGTGCTGTGCAATCTCTCCCTCACAGGTGGGGACTGTTCTCTGTGCTGTGCAAGCTCTCCCTCACAGGTGGGCACTGTTCTCTGTGCTGTGCAAGCTCTCCCTCACAGGTGGGCACTGTTCTCTGTGCTGTGCAAGCTCTCCCTCACAGGTGGGCACTGTTCTCTGTGCTGTGCAAGCTCTCCCTCACAGGTGGGGACTGTTCTCTGTGCTGTGCAAGCTCTCCCTCACAGGTGGGCACTGTTCTCTGTGCTGTGCAAGCTCTCCCTCACAGGTGGGCACTGTTCTCTGTGCTGTGCAAGCTCTCCCTCACAGGTGGGCACTGTTCTCTGTGCTGTGCAAGCTCTCCCTCACAGGTGGGCACTGTTCTCTGTGCTGTGCAAGCTCTCCCTCACAGGTGGGGACTGTTCTCTGTGCTGTGCAAGCTCTCCCTCACAGGTGGGGACTGTTCTCTGTGCTGTACAAGCTCTCCCTCACAGGTGGGCACTGTTCTCTGTGCTGTGCAAGCTCTCCCTCACAGGTGGGCACTGTTCTCTGTGCTGTGCAAGCTCTCCCTCACAGGTGGGGACTGTTCTCTGTACTGTGCAAGCTCTCCCTCACAGGTGGGGACTGTTCTCTGTGCTGTGCAAGCTCTCCCTCACAGGTGGGCACTGTTCTCTGTGCTGTGCAAGCTCTCCCTCACAGGTGGGGACTGTTCTCTGTGCTGTGCAAGCTCTCCCTCACAGGTGGGCACTGTTCTCTGTGCTGTGCAAGCTCTACCTCACAGGTGGGCACTGTTCTCTGTGCTGTGCAAGCTCTCCCTCACAGGTGGGGACTGTTCTCTGTGCTGTGCAAGCTCTCCCTCACAGGTGGGGACTGTTCTCTGTGCTGTGCAAGCTCTCCCTCACAGGTGGGCACTGTTCTCTGTGCTGTGCAAGCTCTCCCTCACAGGTGGGGACTGTTCTCTGTGCTGTGCAAGCTCTCTCTCACAGGTGGGCACTGTTCTCTGTGCTGTGCAAGCTCTCCCTCACAGGTGGGCACTGCTCTCTGTGCTGTGCAAGCTCTCTCTCACAGGTGGGCACTGTTCTCTGTGCTGTGCAAGCTCTCCCTCACAGGTAGGGATTGTTCTATGTGCTGTGCAAGCTCTCTCTCACAGGTGGGCACTGTTCTCTGTGCTGTACAAGCTCTCCCTCACAGGTGGGCACTGTTCTCTGTGCTGTGCAAGCTCTCCCTCACAGGTGGGCACTGTTCTCTGTGCTGTGCAAGGTCTCTCTCACAGGTGGGACTGTTCTCTGTGCTGTGCAAGCTCTCTCTCACAGGTGGGACTGTTCTCTGTGCTGTGCAAGCTCTCTCTCACAGGTGGGCACTGTTCTCTGTGCTGTACAAGCTCTCCCTCACAGGTGGGCACTGTTCTCTGTGCTGTGCAAGCTCTCCCTCACAGGTGGGGACTGTTCTCTGTGCTGTGCAAGCTCTCCCTCACAGGTGGGGACTGTTCTCTGTGCTGTACAAGCTCTCCCTCACAGGTGGGGACTGTTCTCTGTGCTTTACAAGCTCTCCCTCACAGGTGGGGACTGTTCTCTGTGCTGTGCAAGCTCTCCCTCACAGGTGGGGACTGTTCTCTGTGCTGTGCAAGCTCTCTCTCACAGGTGGGACTGTTCTCTGTGCTGTGCAAGCTCTCTCTCACAGGTGGGCACTGTTCTCTGTGCTGTGCAAGCTCTCTCTCACAGGTGGGACTGTTCTCTGTGCTGTGCAAGCTCTCCCTCACAGGTGGGCACTGTTCTCTGTGCTGTGCAAGCTCTCCCTCACAGGTGGGGACTGTTCTCTGTGCTGTGCAAGCTCTCCCTCACAGGTGGGGACTGTTCTCTGTGCTGTGCAAGCTCTCCCTCACAGGTGGGGACTGTTCTCTGTGCTGTGCAAGCTCTCTCTCACAGGTGGGCACTGTTCTCTGTGCTGTGCAAGCTCTCTCTCACAGGTGGGCACTGTTCTCTGTGCTGTGAAAGCTCTCCCTCACAGGTGGGGACTGTTTTCTGTGCTGTGCAACCTCTCCCTCACAGGTGGGCACTGTTCTCTGTGCTGTACATCCATCTGTCTTGCACATCATCTCATGTAAGGGTGGTTTACAGCAAGCAGCAACTCACGGGCATCGCCCTTTACCCTGTGCAGATGAACTTCAAATAACTGTCTGTGTAATCTATTCCTCATATTTATACACCTAATATCACTGACTACAGGTGAGCCCAAAGGAGAGACTGTACAAATAAATCTGTTGCCTTGTTCAAGGCTATCCACAGACAAAAAAAACATTCTGGGCTAAATGCTATTTGCACAAAGGAAGGATATCAAGTAATACAGCTGAGGAAACTCAGAAAATGTATAAACAGATATTGACAATGTCTAAAATGCACAGAAGGCCTCATGCCATAGAATCTATTGTCTATGATGTTCTTACTGAGACATAGGGGTATATTTATGATTGTAAGAGCGGACTTGATCCGATATAGCGGATCATGTCCGCTGCACATCGATAAATGACGACACCATAGGCTATCTGCATTTATCATTGCACCAGCAGTTCTTGTGAACTGCTGGTGCAATGCCGCCCCCTGCAGATTCGCCATCAATCGGCCGTTAGCAGGGGGTGTCAATCAACCTGATCGCATTCGATCGGTTGATTTCTGGAGATTTCTGTACGCGACCCCAGAGCAGGCGGACAGGTTATGGAGCAGCGGTTTTTAGACTGAAGGCTCGCCGGAAACACGGGGCATCAAGCTCCGTACAGACAGAGAGAAAAACAGTGGTGGTGAACCGAGATCCTGAACTACCGACTGTATCACGTCACTCACCCAGTACAGAACATCCGTCCATCCCTCCATAGTGATGCACTGGAATACAGTCAGCATGGCAAAAAAGAAGTTATCAAAGTTTGTGATTCCCCCGTTCGGCCCTTCCCATCTTCCCCGGCACTCAGTATTGTTAACGTGACACTCCCTTCCGTGTCCCGAGAAGGCGCAGGGTGCTGCCTCCTCCTCAGCGGGTAAATCTGGCAAGAAGAGAGATTATCAGGATTATACACAAACTCTAGACTCTCTATGAAACAAGAGGATAACACAGACTTTATGAAAATCCAGCACTAGGGGAAAGGTGTAGTCACAAGGGGAATATATCACATGAGGATATGGTTCTGTATGTGTCCTATCCACATAGCAACTTCTTCCTACAAGACCTACCTGAACCTATGTAGAAGCAGGTCTTGTGCATCCGGCCTATGAAGAGCTCCAAACCAATAATGGCGTAAATAATGATGACAAAGAGGACAAGCAGTGCAATGTGAAGCAGTGGGACCATGGCCTTCATTATAGAGTTTAATACAATGTGTAAACCTAGAGAACAGAGATAAATGTTACACACATAGAAACAAATGTGCCCAAGTAATGCACAAGCATGTCCGCTGAAGCAACACACAAATACATCTGCTAAAGCAACACACAAACAAACCTGCTAAACCAACAAACAAACATGCCCACCAAAGCAACACATAAAGACACCACCTAAACCAACACTCAAACAAACCTGCCAAAGCAACACATAAACATGCCCACTGAGGCCACACATCAATACACCTGCTAAACCAACACACAAACATACCTGCTGTCACGGATACCAGGCTGCCAAGGCTACCACCCACCACCCTACTACCTGGCTATCTCCTTTTTACTTCAGATTTGGCCCTTTCATGGCTTACGCAATCTCCCTGACTCTTCCTATTGCTTGTTTTGGGGTTTGTACATCCTCACGGAAGAGCTGACCGCTGATCGCATAACCCCTCTCTGGCTGGCCGGGCTCCTGGAACTGCCGGTCAGCCGCACCACCTTGGAGACCCACTAACCTATACCCCAGGTCGCTCCAGTGTCTCTTTGCCTCAGAGCTCCGCTCTTTAGGCGATTAGTACCCCCTAGGGTGGGCAAGAGGTGGGGTGATTGCCGTAAGGGAGCTCCCTTTGGGAACTCGGGGTTTCGGACCCCCCTACAACCCTACTTCCCCTGGCTTTTTTGGTGTACATTTGATCAACTCACACTCCGGCCCCCAGCAACGGATCATGTCGCTTTTTGGACTGTGGCATCTGGGGACAGAGGGCTTTCCAAGGACACCCTGGAAGTCCCGCCGCTCCCCTTGGTTCATCCCGGATTCACCACCTCTGTACCACTGGGACTCTATGGGACTATGGACACTATGGGGGGCACCAACCTGTCTGGAGGGCTGGGAATGGCGGGATATCTGGGGGTCAGATAAGACCCTTATCAAGATGAGCTGGGTGTATATAAGTGTGTGTGTTTCACAATAAAGAATGTTCTTGTTCCACCTGAATACTGGTTCTGTCTGGTTATTTGGGTGGGCTCTGGCTATAATCACTTCTCTCCGCTCTATAGCTGCAAGTTTCAGAGACAGGGAGGACCCTCTTTGCAGAGCTACCCAATTGGGGTAACCGACACCTGCTAATGCTTAATATACAAACACACCTGCTAAACCAACACACATACACACCTGCTAATGCTCAACATACAAACACACCTGCCGAAGCACTGCACAAACACACCTGCTGAAGCACTGCACAAACACACCTGCTGAAGCACTGCACAAACACACCTGCCGAAGCATTGCACAAACACATCTGCTCATGCTCAACATACAAACCTGCCGAAACATTGCACAAACACACCTGCTAATGCTCAACACACAAATACACCTGCCAATGCATTGCACAAACACTCCTGCTAAACCAATACACCTGACAAAGCACTGCACAAACACACCTGCTAAAGCTCAACATACAAACACACCTGCCGAAGCACTGCACAAACACACCTGCAAATGCTCAACATGCAAACACACCTGCTGAAGCACTGCACAAACACACCTGCTGAAGCACTGCACAAACACACCTGCTTAGGCACTGCACAAACACACCTGCTAAAGCTCAACATAGAAACAAACCTGTCAATGCATTGCACAGACACTACTGCTAAACCAACACACAAATACACCTGCCCAAGCACTGCACAAACACACCTGCTGTAGTAACATTCAAACACACCTGCCACTGCATTGCACAAACACACCTGCTGTAGTAACATTCAAACACACCTGCCACTGCATTGCACAAACACACCTGCTACTGCTCAAAATACTAGCACACCTGCCGAAGCATTGCACAAAACCGCCTGCTAAACCAACATACAAACATGCCTGCTAAAGCCCAACATACAAACACATCTGCCAAAGCAACACACTAACCTGCCCACTGAAGCAACACATTAATACACCTGCAAAACAAACATACAAACACACCTGCCATAGCAACACACAAACACACCTGCTAATGCTCAACATAAAAACACACCTGCTAAAGCTCAACAAACAAACATGTCCGCTGAAGCAACACACAAACACACCCACTAAACCAACACACAAACACACCTGCTAATGCTCAACACACAAACACACCTGCCGAAACATTGCACAAACACACCTGCTAATGCTCAACACACAAACACACCTGCCGAAACATTGCCCAAACACATTTGCTAAAGCTCAACATACAAACACACCTGCCGAAACATTGCACACACACATTTGCTAAAGCTCAACATACAAACATGCTGCTCCATAACCTGTTCGTCTGCTCTGAGGCAGTGGACAGAAATCAACCCGATCGAATACGGTTGGGTTGATTGACACCACCTCCCAATGCACTGCACAAACACACCTGCTAAACCAACATACAAACATGTCCGCTAAAGCAACACACAAACACACCTGCTAAACCAAGACACAAACACACCTGCTAAACAAATACACAAACACACCTGCCGAAACACTGCACAAACACACCTGCTAATGCTCAACACACAAACACACCAGCCGAAACATTGCACACACACCTGCTAATGCTCAACACACAAACACACCTGCCGAAACATTGAACAAACACACCTGCTAATGCTCAACAAACACACCTGCCGAAACATTGCACAAACACACCTGCTAATGCTCAACACACAAACATACCTGCCGAAGCATTGCACAAACACACCTGCTAATGTTCAACACACAAACACACCTGCCAAAACATTGCACAAACACAACTTGCTAATGCTCAACACACAAACACATCTGCCGAAGCATTGCACAAACACACCTGCTAATGCTCAACACACAAACACACCTGCCAAAGCATTGCACAAACACACCTGATAATGCTCAACATACAAACAAACCTGCCGAAACATTGCACAAACACACCTCCTAATGCTCAATACACAAACACACCTGCCAAAACATTGCACAAACACATCTGCTAAAGCTCAACATACAAACATGCTGCTCCATAACCTGTCCGCCCGCTCTGATGCGACGGACAGAAATCAACCCGATCGAATACCCGATCGGGTTGATTGACACCCCCTGCTGAATGGCCGCAAATCTGCAGGGGTGGCATTGCACCAGCAGTTCACAAGAACTGCTGGTGCAATGATAAATGCAGATAGCCTATGGTGTCGGCATTTATCGATGTGCGGCAGGCATGATACGCTATATTGTATCATGTCCGTCCGCACTTTAATAAATTGACCCCTAAATCTGACAGCAGTGTCCTGGTTCAGCACCATGGTCCTCCGCTCAGAGGTCCTTCACACTTCTCCCCAACAACTTCTTGGGTATGGTGGCCCTTTACTGACTGAGGTTTTATGTCTGTATGGGGCCACCATACCCAGGAGGTTGCTGGAGGATAGTGTGAAGGACCGTTGTGTTTGGAACTCTGAGCGGAGGACCACACAGCTGAACTCAGACCCAGCACCTGGATACTGCTGTCTTATTAAGTTGGTACACTGAGCCTGGACCCGTGCCGTTTTATCAATTTTATAAGTGCAATTATTTCTGAGTGGTTTTAATTGTTTATTAAATATGCTTGAATCAGAGGTGCGCTGTTTTTTGTATTTTTATAGATTGACTTCAAACATTCGAGCAACAAGACAAAAAAGAGGACTGCCTGGACAATAACTGGACTCCGAATTGAGAAGACTAATTGCTATAGCGTTTTACATATAAAAAAGTGGTGCCATTTTCTGATTACTTATGCATGTAATGGAAAAATCTTTATTTTGTACTATGATTGCTTTGCATACTAAGGGGCATATTTATCAAGTTCCTGAATGCTCGCCAGAAACAGAAGTTAGGAAGCAGCGGTCTACAGAAAGCTGCTCTATAACCTGTCCGTCTGCTCTGAGGCGGCGGACAGAAATCAACCCGATCAAATACAATCGAGTTGATTGACACCCCCTGCTAGCGGCTGCGAATCTGCAGGGGGCGGCATTGCACTAGCAGTGCACAAGAACTGCTGGTGCAATGATAAATGCCAACAGCTTATGCACCATAATAAATAGGCCCCTATGGGCCAACTAATGTATTTATTTTTGATGCTCCCCACAGTGTCTGTCTTTATTTATTCCATGAATCAGCCACCCTTTCTGTAAATAGCATCGCCATGATCCAGTATATACTCAATAAACCACCCAGTCTGTCCATCCAGAATATAAATAACAAGCTCTTGCAGCTTCGCTATCAATCTCATATCTTACTTGGGACACCAGATACAAGTCTCAGGGGCCTCAGAACACGAAACGCACGGAGAGCTTTCACATCGAATCCTCCAGGTTTTCCGCTCATGTGATGGGCGTCTCCTTGCTTGTGAGAAAACTGTTCCAAAATGACACTAAATAGCCTGCAACAAAATCACAAGTTAGATTATATGATGGATACAGCTACACAGTGATTTATAATATGATTATGTTTAGTAAGCTGCTCTTGCATTTTCGATATATTCTGTGAAAGGGACACTCAAATCAAAATTAAACTTTCATGAAATAATGAAAGCTTAAAGGGACATAATACTCATATTCTAAATCACTTGAAACTGATGCAGTATAACTGTAAAAAGCTGACAGGAAACTATCACCTGAGCATCTCTATGTAAAAAAGGAAGATATTTTACCTCACAATTTCCTCAGCTCAGCAGAGTAAGTTCTGTGTAAAAAGTTATACTTCTCCTGCTCCCAGCTGCAGGTAAAAAAAAAAAAAAAAATGAAGAAATGAACAGCAGCCAATCAGCATCAGCAGTGCTGAGGTCATGAACTCTTACTGTGATCTCATGAGATTTGACTTAACTCTCATGAGATTTCATAGTAAGCTTCCTTTACCTGATTGGTGAAATAATATGAGAGTTCACGAGGCTCATCCCCTAAGATGTCCCAGGACAGACACACTAAAATGCTGCTTAGAAATCCTTTACAATGGGAGGTGGCTACTGAAGAACTTTTGAGGTAAAATATCTTTCTTTTTTACATAGAGATGTTCAGGTGATATTTTCTAGTCAGCTTTTTACAGCTATGCTGCATCACTTTCAAGTGTTTAAACATTTGGGTATTATGGCCCTTTAATTTTGACTTTTCTGTCCCTTTAATAATATACATTGATACTGACTACCACTAAGATTCAGTTATAATAGACTTCTGCTTTTCTCTTTTTAAAACCTAAAAAATATCTTGCCTTAAAACCTTATGTTTATGAGATTAAGGAGACATGAAAGTCAAAAATACATTTTTATGGATCAAATTGAGCAGCAAATGACTACTATTATCAGATGTACTTTCTTCTCTTAGTATCCTTTGTTGAAAAACATACCTAGGTAGGATTAGGAACAGCTGTGCACTTTTAGGTGCAAGCTGGTGATTGGTGGCTACACACATGTCTCTAGTTACTGGCTCACCAGAGCTAGCTCCCAGTAGTGCGCTGTTGCTCTGGAGATGCCTTTAGCTTTGTGATTAACTCCTTTTCCAGGGTTAAACACATAGTTATAAGGAAGCAATTAGAGCAATTTTTATCTTGCATGATTCTCTCTCTTTAACTATATGTGTATGATAATTATACTTCAATCCTAAGTGGTACATTTTTATAAGTATTCCAAGACCTGCATCTTCTCATTGAGGGCCCTACGTCCCCATGGTACCAAACCTTTCTCTGGAGGGTCCCTGGGAGGCAACCCCTTTGTCTAGTGGGAGTGAGAGGGCACAAACAGCCCTCCCTTGCCCTGAAGCACAGCCTGTGCATATAAGGGCTCAAAGTTACGAGATGTCAGGTGTTAGAAAAAGACTGTGGCTGTCAGTTTTTCGGAATGAAAATGAGGCTCCATTAAAGTCTATAGGGAAATGCACAATGCACCCTTTAGAACCCGAGGATGCGTCTGTGAAGTTGCGTTCTTTTTACTTTCAACTTGTAATACATGTGCACATTAGCGCACATGGTAAAAGAAAAATAGAGCGTAAATATTGCGCTTGTGGAAGCACAAATTTGCTCTCCAATTGTAATCTAGCCCACAGTCGGTAAGAAATTCAGTCTCTACTATAGATACACACACAGTCAGTAAAACATTCAGGGGCCGATTTATAAAGCTCCGTATGGGGCTTGATGCCCGTTTCTAAAGACCGCTGCTCCATAACTTGTCCGCCTGCTCTAAGGCAGCAGACAGAAATCAACCTGATCGAATACGATTGGGTTGATTGACACCCCCTGCTAGCGGCCAATTGGCAGTTCACAAGATGCTACATCGTATCATGTCCGCTCGCACATTAATAAATATACACCTTAGTATACTTATCATTACCGAAATCATCAACCTAATTTCCATAACCTATATATCATTACCGCAACAGCTGTTCATTTAATGTTAATTTCATGAATGGAAAAATAGTAGTTTGCTCTCAAATGCATGTGCAGCATCTATACATAACGTTCTTTCAGGTTTGCCACATCATTTTGAAAATGTCAGGTTTTAATGAAACATCAAAAATATTACGCCTAGATTTAGAGTTTGGCGTTAGCCGTCAAAACCAGCGTTAGGGGCTCCTAACGCTGGTTTTGGGCTACCGCTGGTATTTAGAGTCAGTCAGGAAAGGGTCTAACGCTCACTTTGCAGCAGCAACTTTTCCATACCGCAGATCCCCCTACGCCATTTGCGTATCCTATCTTTTCAATGGGATCTTTCTAACGCCGGTATTTAGAGTCTTAACTGAAGTGAGCGTTAGAAATCTAACGACAAAACTCCAGCCGCAGCAAAAAGCCAGGAGTTAAGAGCTTTCTGGGCTAACGCCGGTTCATAAAGCTCTTAACTACTGTGGTCTAAAGTACACTAACACCCATAAACTACCTATGTACCCCTAAACCGAGGACCCCCCACACCGCCGCCACTCTAATAAAAAAATGTAACCCCTAATCTGCCGACCGCACACCGCCGCAACCTACGTTATCCCTATGTACCCCTAATCTGCTGCCCCTAACACTGCCGACCCCTATATTATATTTCTTAACCCCTAATCTGCCCCCCCCAACTTCGCCGCTACCTACCTACAATTATTAACCCCTAATCTGCCGACCGGACCTCACCACTACTATAATAAAGTTATTAACCCCTAATCCGCCTCACTCCCACCTCAATAACCCTATAATAAATAGTATTAACCCCTAATCTGCCCTCCCTAACATCACCGACACCTAACTTCAAGTATTAACCCCTAATTTGCCGACCGGACCTCACCGCTACTATATTAAATTTATTAACCCCTAAAGCTAAGTCTAACCCTAACCCTAACACCCCCCTAAGTTAAATATAATTTAAAGAAAAAAGAACACTGAACTATTTCCCAAAATGAATACACTGTATCTGTGTCAGACACAGGCTTGAGGGAATGAATGATGTGTTTGGATTTTCTAAACCAGGGCAGCTGTATTCATTCAGAGGTAAGACAGGTATAGTAAATGTGTACAAAAATATGTAAAGTTCCAATAAATCCTGTGACCCCTATTTTTTCACACCCCCTGTTATTTATCAGACAGTACAGAAAAATCCCACTGTATAAATGTGTGGTGGTGATTTTTATATTGGAAGCCCAAACAAACACATCAAAATACAAGTAACTCACTCACCCTTCTTCTTTCGTGTAAGAGCCGGGTTGTTTAGCCTTCAAATGTCACTGGGATGTAGCGTTGCTGTAAATCACAGCATAGTTGGAAATACCTTCTGTAATATATACGATGTATGGTGCATCCAGTGAGAGAGAGTACTTGTAAAGCTGCTGGGAGCGGTTTGAAGCCTAGGCAAACCGCCAAAAAATGATACAATCAAAATACTTCCACACAGGTGAAAAAGTTCCAGCAGTAAATGGATCGAGATAGAGAGTTTAAAAATGTATCCTTTATTAGTATCCGTAAAAAGTGTACTGTGTAGGTTTCACAGAAAAAACTTACAATATCACAGCCAGTAAGCTAGTCAGCCCAAAAGCTCTATATCTAACAGACCAACATGTTTCGTGCTAGTACAGCACTTCGTCAGGGATAGTGAAGGGTTAACTGTTCACCTGTTAAATGCATATCCGGTCCAATCGAAACTCAGCAGCTTTGCTCTGTCCAATAAGGAACAAGATACTGAATTCAAATTGTGTGTCATGCAATGCTTCGTTTGTGTGTTTAGCTTGGACCAAAGTTGCAGCAACAGGTGTTCAATATAAGACTAATCATTAGTTGTACATACATAAAAAATAACAGAAGATATAGAGCTCAATGATGTAAACAAGTTCTCAATGGGAATGAAATTAAAAACAGCACGATTGAATATCCTCATGGAGTTAAAAGCACCTTAGTATTGCAGCCGTCATATGCTGCGCTATAGCAGCAAACAAACTTAACTATACATTTGTATACAAAATATGAATGCAACAATTTATGTTATATTATATTATGTATCAGCTAAGTAGCTGAAAGGTATCAATTTAATATAGTGGTAGATACATAAACAGCCTTACATGGGTATGCAAAGTATGCTATAAACTATAAACCTGCAGAGTTAAGTCTTTTAAGGAAGTATCCAAAATATTTTTTGTATTTTTTAGCTTCTAGTTATCCTTATTAGTCTGATCTGTAGAGGGACCTAATCCGTTGTGCATTAAGCGAACTAGGTGCATGTATATGCATGTATCTTTTAAGGAAGTATACTAGATATTATTCAACTTCTAGCTATCCTTATTGATCTGACCTGTGAAGGGATATAATCCGTTATGTACAAAAAAAGCTAAATGCAGCTAAGTTGTTAGGATAGAATCCCTAGAGTGTGAATAAGTTTGACAATTTAATTTGTTTCTATATTGAAATCATTATTGGCAGTAAGATGTTTGTTAACTATATATCTGCTGGAAGGAACTAAAAACCAATCTATACACAGAGGCTTCATAACGAAAATGACAGCAGATAAACTTAAAGTAACACATCCACAGATTTCAGTTTTCAAACACATACCTAAAATTCATAAGGATCCCAATTTTCCCCCTGGTCGGCCTATCATTTCTGGTATTGGCACACTAGGGGAGAAATTGGGTGCCTTTATAGATGAACATTTACAGCCTATTGTTAGCTCCACACCAGGTCACGTAAGGGACACTAAACATCTCCTGAACATTCTTGACCAGGTTGTATTGGATGAGAATTGTACTCTCGTTTCTATTGATGTCTCTTCCCTGTATTCCTGCATCCCCCACAATCAAGGGTGTTATGCACTTTATCACATGCTGAGAAGACACACCAATTATGATTTGGATTATATTGAATTTCTCATAGAGACAGTAGGTTATCTTCTAACCCATAATTATTTCTTGTTTTTGGGACAATATTATTTGCAAAAATGTGGTACTGTGATGGGGGCAAAATTTGCCCCCTCGTATGCAAATTTATACTTAAGTTTTTTTGAAATAATTAAAATCTATACTGATACAAATCCCTTTAAGTCTTGCATAAAAGCATACTTTAGGTATATAGATGACCTGTTGGTCATCTGGAGAGGCACAGATACACAATTACAAGGTTTTCTGGAATATATAAATGATAACAACATGAATTTAAAATTCACACACAGTAGTTCCAAGACTCAATTAGCCTTTCTGGATGTTCTGCTTAAAGTCCATGACAATAAAATAGAGACCGAAACTTATCGAAAGCCCATAGCAGGGAATACCATTCTCAGGGCAAATTCACATCATCCCGAACATCTAAAAAGAGGAATCCCTAAGGGCCAGTACATGCGCCTTCGTAGGAATTGTACCAATATAATACAGTATAAACAACAGGCTGAAGACCTCACACAAAGATTATCAGCCAGAGGTTATAAAAAGAATATATTGGTGAATATATCAAATGAAGTCCTATCCATGGACAGACATGAATTATTAACAGATAAGATAACACAAAAAAAAGTGTAGTCTTTTCAACTAAATATAGCAGCCAATACCAACAAATTTGTGCAGTGATAAAGAAAAATCTAGTTATATTAGAAAAAGACAAACTTCTTGATAGTAACATTTTAAACAACATAAAATTTGTATCTAGGAAGGCGAGGAATATTGGTAATAACCTAAAAAGACACTTTGACAAAAAAATCAACCATGTTCAGAGAACCTGGTTAGAACCAAAATTGTTTTTTTTTTTAAATGTGGCACCATTCCATGTAAATCATGTGAATACGCTGAAGTTGATTCTTCGTTCTCATCATACCATACTGGTGAAACATTTAAATTAAAACACAATTTGACATGTAATTCGATCTTTGTGGTATACTTAATCACCTGTAAACTATGTAAGAAACAATATACAGGCCGTACCTCTCGTATGCTCAAAGACCGAATAAGGGAGCATCTCTTATCTCTATCAGATAAGGAGCCTAAGACCCCGGTGGCCAAGCATTTCAGGTCACATTGTGAAAAACCACATAAATACTTTTCATTCAAGGCTATTGATTATGTTCCCAAATTAAACACTGGAGGAAATAGACATGATAAACTAAATAAAAGTGAAACCTTTTGGATATTCAGATTACAAACAGGAGCTCCAATAGGTATTAATGAAAAATCAGATTTAAAATTATTCATAGGATAAACAACTATCACAACCTTTACACAATTATTTCAGGTTTTCACAAGTTTAGTTGGTTTAAATTAAATTCACTCAAAAACATGGGGCCCACTTAGGATCTACACAGTTAAGATCCGACAATGACACATAAAGGTGTCATTATCTTTATCACTAAATTTCCATCTCATTACAATGGAAATATTTTTTCACTTTTTTCTCACCTTTTTTAATTATAAGATTTTAAGTTCACTTGTTTCTTTTGTTTTCTTTTTTTATCTCCATCACGGAAATATATAAGATAGAATACACATCACTATGGATATTAACAAGAATAATATATATAAAATTCACTTTTCCTCTCGGTCTAAATAGTTGTTTAACGATAAGAATATGAAATGACACTTTTTTAGTTCCTTCCAGCAGATATATAGTTAACAAACATCTTACTGCCAATAGGGATTTCAATATAGAAACAAATTAAATTGTCAAACTTATTCACACTCTAGGGATTCTATCCTAACAACTTAGCTGCATTTAGCTTTTTTTGTACATAACGGATTATATCCCTTCACAGGTCAGATCAATAAGGATAGCTAGAAGTTGAATAATATCTAGTATACTTCCTTAAAAGATACATGCATATACATGCACCTAGTTCGCTTAATGCACAACGGATTAGGTCCCTCTACAGATCAGACTAATAAGGATAACTAGAAGCTAAAAAATACAAAAAATATTTTGGATACTTCCTTAAAAGACTTAACTCTGCAGGTTTATAGTTTATAGCATACTTTGCATACCCATGTAAGGCTGTTTATGTATCTACCACTATATTAAATTGATACCTTTCAGCTACTTAGCTGATACATAATATAATATAACATAAATTGTTGCATTCATATTTTGTATACAAATGTATAGTTAAGTTTGTTTGCTGCTATAGCGCAGCATATGACGGCTGCAATACTAAGGTGCTTTTAACTCCATGAGGATATTCAATCGTGCTGTTTTTAATTTCATTCCCATTGAGAACTTGTTTACATCATTGAGCTCTATATCTTCTGTTATTTTTTATGTATGTACAACTAATGATTAGTCTTATATTGAACACCTGTTGCTGCAACTTTGGTCCAAGCTAAACACACAAACGAAGCATTGCATGACACACAATTTGAATTCAGTATCTTGTTCCTTATTGGACAGAGCAAAGCTGCTGAGTTTCGATTGGACCGGATATGCATTTAACAGGTGGACAGTTAACCCTTCACTATCCCTGACGAAGTGCTGTACCAGCACGAAACATGTTGGTCTGTTAGATATAGAGCTTTTGGGCTGACTAGCTTACTGGCTGTGATATTGTAAGTTTTTTCTGTGAAACCTACACAGTACACTTTTTACGGATACTAATAAAGGATACATTTTTAAACTCTCTATCTCGATCCATTTACTGCTGGAACTTTTTCACCTGTGTGGAAGTATTTTGATTAAATATAATTTAAATCTAACGAAATAAAATAAATCTTATTAAATAAATTATTCCTATTTAAAGCTAAATACTTACCTGTAAAATAAACCCTAATATAGCTACAATATAAATTATAATTATATTGTAGCTATTTTAGGATTTATATTTATTTTACAGGCAACTTTGTATTTATTTTAACCAGGTACAATAGCTATTAAATAGTTAAGAACTATTTAATAGCTACCTAGTTAAAATAATTACAAAATTACCTGTAAAATAAATCCTAACCTAAGTTACAATTAAACCTAACACTACACTATCATTAAATTAATTAAATAAATGACCTACAAATACCTACAAATAAATACAATTAAATAAACTAACTAAAGTACAAAAAATAAAAAAAGCTAAGTTACAAAAAATAAAAAAATAATTTACAAACATAATAAAAATATTACAACAATTTTAAACTAATTACACCTACTCTAAGCCCCCTAATAAAATAACAAAGCCCCCCAAAATAAAAAAAATGCCCTACCCTATTCTAAAATTAAAATTGAAGAGCTCTTTTACCTTACCAGCCCTTAAAAGGGCCTTTTGCGGGGCATACCCCAAAGAAATCAGCTCTTTTGCCTGTAAAAAAAACACAATACCACCCCCCAACATTACAACCCACCACCCACATACCCCTAATCTAACCCAAACCCCCCTTAAATAAATCTAACACTAAGCCCCTGAAGATCTTCCTACCTTGTCTTCACCACGCCGGGTATCACCGATCGGTCCTCCAGAGGGTCCCGAAGTCTTCATCCTATCCGGCAAGAAGAAGTCCAGAAGAGGCTCCAAAGTCTTCATCCTATCCGGGCAGAAGAGGAGATCCGGACCAGCAAACATCTTCATCCAAGCGGCATCTTCTATCTTCATCCATCCGACGACGAGCGGCTCCATCTTCAAGACCTCCGGCGCGCATCCATCCTCTTCTTCCGACGTCCTAACACAGAATGAAGGCTCCTTTAAGGGACGTCATCCAAGATGGAGTCCCTCAAATTCCGATTGGCTGATAGGATTCTATCAGCCAATCAGAATGAAGGTAGGAAAAATCTGATTGGCTGATGGAATCAGCCAATCAGATTCAAGTTCAATCCGATTGGCTGATCCAATCAGCCAATCAGATTGAGCTCGCATTCTATTGGCTGATCGGAACAGCCAATAGAATGCGAGCTCAATCTGATTGGCTGAATCCTATCAGCCAATCGGAATTTGAGGGACGCCATCTTGGATGACGTCCCTTAAAGGAGCCTTCATTCTGTGTTAGGACGTCGGAAAAAGAGGATGGATCTGCGCCGGAGGTCTTGAAGATGGAGCCGCTCGTTGTCGGATGGATGAAGATAGAAGATGCCGCTTGGATGAAGATGTTTGCCGGTCCGGATCTCCTCTTCTGCCCGGATAGGATGAAGACTTTGGAGCCTCTTCTGGACTTCTTCTTGCCGGATAGGATGAAGACTTCGGGACCCTCTGGAGGACCGATCGGGTGATACCCGGCGTGGTGAGGACAAGGTAGGAAGATCTTCAGGGGCTTAGTGTTAGGTTTATTTAAGGGGGGTTTGGGTTAGATTAGGGGTATGTGGGTGGTGGGTTGTAATGTTGGGGGGTGGTATTGTGTTTTTTTTTACAGGCAAAAGAGCTGATTTCTATGGGGCATGCACCGCAAAAGGCCCTTTTAAGGGCTGGAAAGGTAAAAGAGCTTTTCAATTTTAATTTTAGAATAGGGTAGGGCATTTTTTATTTTGGGGGGCTTTGTTATTTTATTAGGGGGCTTAGAGTAGGTGTAATTAGTTTAAAATTGTTGTAATATTTTTATTATGTTTGTAAATTATTTTTTTATTTTTTGTAACTTAGCTTTTTTTATTTTTTGTACTTTAGTTAGTTTATTTAATTGTAATTTTTTGTAGGTATTTTATGTAATTAATTTATTGATAGTGTAGTGTTAGGTTTAATTGTAGATAATTGTAGGTATTTTATTTAATTAATTTATTGATAGGGTAGTGTTAGGTTTAATTGAAACTTAGGTTAGGATTTATTTTACAGGTAATTTTGTAATTATTTTAACTAGGTAGCTATTAAATAGTTATTAACTATTTAATAGCTATTGTACCTGCTTAAAATAAATACAAAGTTGCCTGTAAAATAAATATTAATCCTAAAATAGCTGCAATATAATTATAATTTATATTGTAGCTATATTAGGGTTTATTTTACAGGTAAGTATTTAGCTTTAAATAGGAATAATTTATTTAATAAGATTTATTTTATTTCGTTAGATTTAAATTATATTTAACTTAGGGGGGTGTTAGGGTTCGGGTTAGAGTTAGCTTTAGGGGTTAATACATTTATTATAGTAGCGGTGAGGTTCGGTCGGCAGATTAGGGGTTAATTATTGTAGGTAGCTGGCGGCGACGTTGTGGGGGGCAGATTAGGGGTTAATAAATATAATATAGGGGTCGGCGGTGTTAGGGGCAGCAGATTAGAGGTACATAGGTATAATGTAGGTTGCGGCGGTGTACGGAGCGGCAGATTAGGGGTTAAAAAAAATATGCAGGTGTCAGCGATAGCGGGGGCAGCAGATTAGGGGCTAATAAGTGTAAGGTTAGGGGTGTTTAGACTCGGGGTACATGTTAGGGTGTTAGGTGCAGACATAGGAAGTGTTTTCCCATAGGAAACAATGGGGCTGCGTTAGGAGCTGAACGCTGCTTTTTTGCAGGTGTTAGGTTTTTTTCAGCTCAAACTGACCCATTGTTTCCTATGGGGGAATCGTGCACGAGCACGTTTTTGAAGCTGGCCGCGTCCGTAAGCACCGCTGGTATTGAGAGTTGCAGTGGCGGTAAATTATGCTCTACGCTCCTTTTTTGGAGCCTAACGCAGCCATTCTGTGAACTCTAAATACCAGCGGTATATAAAAGGTGCGGGGGACAAAAACCAGCGTTAGCTACGCGGGTCGTTACCGACAAAACTCTAACTCTAGCCGCTAGGTTGTAGATTGCAGGAGGTTTTGTGGTTATGGGAAAAATCGGTCAAAATCAAAGAAAAATGTTAATTAAAAAAATATATATATTATTTCAGAGTTTCAAGTAACTTGCATGACTGTTAATAATCGATTTTTAAAAATATGAAAATGTATTAACTTTCCTAACGGTATTGACATTTTCAGACTATTGCGGTAATAAGATTCTTAAGGACTTGTTTTGGAAAATATGTTCAAAAAGGTGTTAAATTGTCAGTAAATTTTTTAAAATGAATGCTGCCAAATACTTCAGACCTTGTTATTAATGCCTAAAAAGGAAATTTGTTGATGGAAGTCTTTTTTAAATATTTCATGTTTGAAACCATGATTTTGTGAGAATCACCCAGCTACATTATGGGGGAACACTATAACATATTCACCTTACATGCAAGATACCAATTCTAAAGGATTGTGAAAACGGGCAACAATGAGGGTAATCACGCACCAGCCTTTAAGATTACAGCCAGGAAGGTCACCCCTAAAGATGATATGATAATGAGAAAAAGGTAGCGAGAAAACAGCAGGAGAAAAAAACATCAATTATGCTTACCTGATAATTTATTCATTACTTGTGGGAATTAAGAACCTGGCCACTAGGAGGAGGCAAAGACACCCCAAATACCTCCCCCACTCCCCTCATCCCCCAGTCATTGTGCCAAGGGAACAAGGAACAGTAGGATAAATATCAGGGACGGGTATAAATGGTGCCAGAAGATTAAAATTAAATTTAGGTCCACCCACCGGAGAAACGGACAAGGGCAGTGGACTCTCCTCCCACAGATGGAAATGAAATTATCAGGTAAGCATAATCTATGTTTTCCATCTTAATGGGAGGAGAGTCCACTGCTTCATTCATTACTTGTAGGAACAAATACCCAAGCTCTAGAGGACACTGAATTAAAAAAACGGGAGGGCAAAAGGAGGCGGGCCTTAAACTGAGGGCACCACAGCCTGCAGAACCTTTCCCCTAAAAGCTGCTTCCGCCGAAGCAAAGACATCAAATTGATAAAATTTTGCAAAAGTATGTAAAATAGACCAAGTGGCCGCCTTACAAATCTGCTCCATAGAGGCCTCATTCTTAAAGGCCCAAGAAGAGGCCACAGCTCTAGTTGAGTGAGCCGTAATCCTTTTAGGAGGCTTGTGTCCCACTGTCTCATATGCCAGACGGAACATACTTCTCAACCAAAAGGATAGAGAAGTGGCAGATGCCCTCTGCCCCCTGCCCTTCCATGAATACACAACAAGTAAGGACAAAGTCTGTCTGAACTCCTTTGTGGCCTGAAGATAAAACTTCAAGGCCCGAACAACGTCCAGATTATGAAGTAACCTCTACTTTGAAGAAGAAGGGTTAGGACACAAAGAAGGAACTACTATTTCCTGATTGATGTTACGACTGAACACCACCTTGGGAAGGAAATCCAATCCAGTGCGAAAAACAGCCTTGTCAGCGTGAAAAACTAAGTAGGGAGGCTCACATTGCAAGGCCGCTAACTCAGAGACTCTGCGTGTTGAGGCAATAGCCAGTAGGAATAGGACTTTCCATGAAAGGATCTTAATGTCAAGCGCATGCATAGGCTCCAACAGAGCCTTCTGCAAAACCTTAAGAACCAAGTTTAAGCTCCAAGAAGGAGCCAAATTCCTAAAGACAGGTCTGATCCTAACCAGAGCCTGAACAAAGGACTGAATGTCAAGAAGCTCGGCAAGTTTCTTATGCAACAGTACAGATAAAGCCAAGATTTGTCCCCTTATGGAGCTGGCGGCAAGACCCTTATCCAGACCGTCCTGGAGAAAGGCCAAAATCTGGGATACCTTGACCTTGTGCCAGGGGTATCCTTGTTCCTCACACCAGGACAAGTAGGTCCTCCACACCTTGTGGTAGATGCATCGAGTGATCAGCTTCCTGGTCTGAACGAGAGTGTCAATCACTCTCTCCAAGAATCCTCTCTTGGCTAAGACTAGACTTCAATCTCCACGCAGTCAGTCTCAGAGAATCGAGATTTTGATGTAGGAAAGGACCTTGAACCAGCAGATCCCTGCGACAAGGTAACCTCCACGGAGGAGATGATGACATCCCCACCAGATCCGCAAACCACATCCTCCGCGGCAACGACGGAGCCATCAGAAGAGCCGAAGCTTGCTCTTGCTTGATGCAGGCCACTACCCGAGGTAGAAGAGGCAACAGTGGAAATATGTAAATTAGGTTGAAGTCCCAGGGCACCGCCAAGGCATCTATCAGTTCCGCCTGGGGATACCTGGATCGCTACCCGTATCTGGGTAGCTTGTAATTAAGTCTGGACGCCATAAGATCTATCTCCAGCATGCCCCTTCTTTTGCAGATTTCCGCGAACATCTCGGGATGGAGAAACCATTCCCCTGGATGAAACATCTGTCTGCTCAGAAAATCCGCTTCCCAGTTGTCCACACCCGGAATGTGGATCGCTGAGAGCGAGCAATTGTGAGTGTCTGCACATTCCAGAATCCGAGATACTTCCCTCATGGCTAGGGAACTTCTCGTAACCCCCTGATGGTTTATGTAAGCCACCAAGGTAATGTTGTCCGACTGGAATCTGATGAATCGGGACAACCCCAGGGGGGGGCCAAGCCATCATTGCTCAAAGTTCTAGAATATTTAAAGGTAGGCTTGATTCCCCTCAAGTTCATCTGCCCTGTGCCTTTTTGGCACCCCAAACAGCTCCCCGTCCTGATAGATTTGCATCCGTGGTCACATTCTCTCAGGATGGTCTCAAGAAGGATGTCTCCTGAGACAGCTGCCCCGGTCGGGTCCACCAAGATAGGGACTCCCTCACTGGTCTGTTCAGAGATATCTGTTGGGACAGATCTGAATGATCGCCATTCCATTGTCTCAACATGCACAGCTGAATGGAATGACGTATATGCTGGATATCATGACCCCGATCACCTCCATACACCTGGCTACAGATGTCTTGGAGGATGCCTGAAGAGCTAGACAGTTGGACGCTAGCTTGCAACATCTGTGATCAGTGAAGAATATCTTCATGACTGAAGAATCTATTATCGTACCCAGGAATTCCACCCTGTTGCTGGGGACCAAGGAACTCTTTCCTTCATTTATCTTCCACCCGTGGGATCGAAGGCGAAGGAGGAGAGCCCTCGAGTGATCCTCCGCAAGATTGTAGGATGGAGCCTGGACCAGGATATCATCCAGATAAGGTGCCATAGCAATCCCTCTGGCTCTCACTACCACGAGTAGAGCTCCCAGAACCTTTGTAAAGACTCTTGGGGCCGTCGCCAGACCAATCGGAAGGGCCACAAACTGGAAGTGCTGGTCCAGGAAGGGGAATCTTAGAAAACTGAAGTGATCCTTGTGGATTGGAACGTGAAGGTAAGCGTCCTTCAGGTCTATAGTCATCATGAACTGCCCCTCTTGAACCGGGGGCAAAATTGACCTGATCACCTCCATTTTGAACGATGGAACTAACAAAAACTTGTTTAGGGCCTTTAGGTCCAGAATTGGACGAAAAGTGCCCTCCTTCTTTGGGACCATGAAAAGGTTTGAATAATACCCCAGACCTCTTTCTGACTGGGACTGGGAGGATTACTCCGAGAGATGAGAGATCCCTCACACCCCCCAGGAAGGCATCTCTCTTCTCTGGTCTTAAAGATATGTTTGACAGGAGGAACCTGCCTCTGGGCGGATATGACTCGAATCCTATCCTGTAACCCTGGGCTACGACCTCCAGAATCCAAGGGTCTATAATGTCTCTTCTCCAGGCCTCCGCAAAGAGATAGTCTGCCCCCTACCTGATCCGAGAACGGATCGGGGGCCTCCCCTTCATGCCGACTTTGACTCGGCGGGCTTCTTGTTCTGCTTGGACTTGTTCAAAGAGTTAGCTTGCTTCCAAGACACCTTGGACTGCTCAGACTTTGCAGCAAGCTGCTGGCGCTGAGACTTGTCCACAATAAAGGGACGAAAAGTAGGCCCCTTAGGTTTAGTCTTCTTATCCAAGAAGGCACCCTTGCCACCTGTGACCGTTGATATGATTGAATCCAGGCCCGTGCCAAACAAAACTTTCCCCTTGAACTTGAGGGAAAGCAAACGAGACTTGGAAGTCATGTCAGCAGACCATGACTTTAACCATAAAGCCCTGCGGGCTAAAACAGAAAAAGCTGATGTCTTAGCATTCAGGCGAATAATCCACATGTTAGCATCACAAATGAACGAATGCGCAACCCTTAAGGCCTTAATTTGTTCCTGAAACTTTTCGAGGGGAGTTTCCACATCGTCCATCGCTGACAGAGCACCACACTAGTAGGTAGCGGCACCTGCCACCGCAGTGACCGCCGCCGCCGGTTGAAAAACGAACCCTGTGAGTTGGAACATCTTCCGCAACATGGACTTCATCTTTTTATCCATGGGTTCCTTGAAAGAAGAGCTATCCTCAAGCGGAATAGTCGTTCTCTTAGCGAGCATAGAGATAGCACCATGCACCTTAGGGACGGTTCCCAACAGCTCAAGCTGCGAGTCCGGAATGGGGAATAACTTTTTAAAAGAAGAGGAGGGGGAAAAGGACAAGCCAAGTTTCTCCTATTCATTCTTAATAATATTAGCCATTTTGATGGGAACCGGGAAGGCCTGAGGCACTACCCTGTCCTCAAGTTTAGGGATCGAAGGTTGCTCCGGTAGTTTCGGTTCTGGGACCTCCAACGTAGCAAGCACCTCCTTCAGCAGGAAGCGCAAATGCTCCATTTTAAACTTAAAATCTGGTTCCTCCGCGGACGGAGGCCTAGAAGTAGCCGATACCGACCCAGAAGCAACATTCTCCGATAAGTCACGGTTGTCCTCCTCAGTGGATAATCTATCAGAAACATCCAGCGGAGTCGAAGACCCCTGAGACGGATAGCAGTGCCGTACCTTCCGCTTGCGCTTAGGGCGAGTCATCGCATTATTGGTCGCAGAAACCGCTGTCTGTAACTGATCAGCGAAGTCAGGCGGCCAAAGGGCCCCTCCCGCGGGAGGATTAGTAGTGCCCCGGGGAACTGCTTGTGTAATCGGAGATGGGTGCAGAGAATGCACCTCGCGGGGCGGCGAACCCTCAGAGGTGGACAGCTCAGTCGTTCTAAATATTCTATTCTTTTTAGATATAGCAAAATTGTCAAGGCATGTAGAACAGAGTTGAGTAGGCGGAACCTCCTCACAATATACACAGTTAATAGGTTTAGATAAAACAGAATTTATGCTCACCTGATAAATTTCTTTCACTTGTGATGTATTGAGTCCACGGATTCATCCATACTTGTGGGATATTCTCTTTCCTAACAGGAAGTGGCAACGAGAGCACCCACAGCAGAGCTGTCTATATAGCTCCTCTCTTAGCTCCACCCCCCCCAGTCATTTGACCGAAGGCTAGGAAGAAAAAGGAGAAACTATAGGGTGCAGAGGTGACTGAAGTTTTTTAAAATAAAAATATACTACCTGTCTTAAACAGACAGTGCGGGCCGTGGACTCGATACATCACAAGAGAAAGAAATTTATCAGGTAAGCATAAATTCTGTTTTCTCTTGTAAGATGTATCGAGTCCACGGATTCATCCATATTTGTGGGATACCAATACCAAAGCTTTAGGACACGGATGAAGGGAGGGACAAGACAGGTACCCTAAATGGAAGGCACCACTGCTTGTAAAACCTTTCTCCCAAAAATAGCCTCCGAAGAAGCAAAAGTATTGAATTTGTAAAATCTGGAAAAAGTATGAAGCGAAGACCGCCGCCTTACAAATCTGTTCAACAGAAGCCTCATTTTTAAAAGCCCATGTGGAAGCCACTGCTCTAGTAGAATGAGCAGTCATTTTTTCAGGAGGCTGCTGGCCAGCAGTCTCATAAGCCAAACGGATGATGCTTTTCAGCCAAAAGGAAAGAGAGGTAGCCGTAGCCTTTTGACCTCTCCATTTACCAGAATAAACAACAAACAATGAAGATGTTTGACGGAAATCTTTAGTTGCTTGTAAGTAGAACTTTAAAGCACGAACCCCATCAAGATTGTGCAACAGACGCTCCTTCTTTGCTGAAGGATTAGGACACAGAGAAGGAACAACAATCTCCTGATTGATATTCCTATTAGAAACAACCTTAGGGAGAAACCCAGGTTTGGTACGCAAAACCACCTTATCTGCATGGAAAACAAGGTAAGGTGAGTCACACTGTAAAGCAGATAACTCAGAAACTCTTCGAGCCGAAGAAATAGCTACTCAAAACAAAACTTTCCAAGATAGAAGCTTAATATCTATGGAATGCATAGGTTCAAACGGAACCCCTTGAAGAACTTTAAGAACCAAGTTTAGGCTCCATGGAGGAGCAACAGGTTTAAATACAGGCTTGATCCTGACCAAGGCCTGACTAAACGCTTGAATGTCTGGGACATCTGCCAGACGTTTGTGTAAAAGAATAGACAAAGCAGATATTTGTCCTTTTAAGGAACTAGCTGATAATCCCTTCTCCAATCCTTCTTGGAGAAAGGACAATATTCTAGGAATCCTAATCTTACTCCATGAATAACCCTTGGATTCACACCAACAAAGATATTTGCGCCAAATCTTATGATAGATTTTCCTAGTGACAGGCTTTCTAGCTTGAATCAGGGTATCAATGACCGACTCAGAGAAACCACGCTTTGATAGAATCAGGCGTTCAATCTCCAAGCAGTCAGATGCAGAGAAATTAGATTTGGATGCTTGAATGGACCTTGGATTAGAAGGTCCTGCCTCATTGGCAGAGTCCACGGTGGAACAGATGACATGTCCACCAGGTCTGCATACCAAGTCCTGCGTGGCCACGCAGGTGCTATCAGAATCACGAAAGCTCTCTTCTGCTTGATTCTGGCAACCAGACGTGGGAGGAGAGGAAATGGTGGAAATACATAAGCCAGATTGAAGGACCAGGGCACTGCTAGAGCATCTAGCAGTACCGCCTGGGGATCCCGGGACCTGGACCCGTAACGAGGAAGTTTGGCGTTCTGTCGGGACGCCATCAGATCCAATTCTGGTGTGCCCCATAGCTGAGTCAGCTGGGCAAATACCTCCGGATGGAGTTCCCACTCCCCCGGATGAAAAGTCTGACGACTTAGGAAATCTGCCTCCCAGTTCTCTACCCCTGGGATATGGATTGCTGAGAGATGGCAAGAGTGATCCTCCGCCCATCGGATTATTTTGGTTACCTCCATCATTACTAGAGAACTCTGTGTTCCTCCTTGATGATTGATATAAGCTACAGTCGTGATGTTGTCCCACTGAAAGCTGATGAATTTAGCCGCAGCTAGCTGAGGCCACGCCTGAAGCGCATTGAATATCGCTCTCAGTTCTAGAATGTTTATCGGGAGGAGAGTTTCCTCCCGAGACCATAAGCCCTGTGCTTTCAGGGATTTCCAGACTGCACCCAAGCCTAGCAGGCTGGCATCTGTCATTACTATGAGCCACTCTGGCCTGTGGAAACACATTCCCTGAGACAGGTGGTCCTGAGACAACCACCAGAGAAGTGAATCTCTGGTCTCCCGGTCCAGATGCAGTTGAGGAGATAAATCTGCATAATCCCCATTCCACTGTTTGAGCATGCATAGTTGCAGTGGTCTGGGGTGTAGGCGGGCACTAGGAACTATGTCCATTGCCGCTACCATGAGTCCGATTACCTCCATACACTGAGCCACTGATGGCCGAGGAATGGAATGAAGAGCTCGACAAGTGATTAAAAGTTTTGATTTTCTGACCTCCATCAGAAATATTTTCATTTCTACCGAGTCTATCAGAGTCCCTAGGAAGGAAACTCTTGTGAGAGGGACGAGAGAACTCTTTTTCATGTTCACCTTCCACCCGTGAGATCTCAGAAAAGCCAACACGATGTCCGTGTGAGACTAAGCTAGATGGAAAGTCGACACCTGAATTAAGATGTCGTCTAGATAAGGCGCCACTGCTATACCCCGCGGTCTTAGAACTGCCAAAAGGGACCCTAGCACCTTTGTGAAAATTCTGGGAGCCGTGGCCAACCCGAAGGGAAGGGCCACAAACTGGTAATGCCTGTCCAGAAAGGCGAATCTGAGGAATTGATGATGATCTCTGTGAATAGGGATGTGTAGATACGCATCCTTTAAGTCCACGGTAGTCATATATTGACCCTCCTGGATCAGAGGAAGAATAGTCCGAATAGTCTCCATCTTGAAAGATGGTACTCTGAGGAATTTGTTTAGAATTTTGAGATCCAAGATTGGTCTGAAAGTTCCCTCTTTTTTGGGAACCACAAACAGGTTGGAGTAAAAACCTAGCCCTTGTTCCGCTCTTGGAACTGGGCGGATCACTCCCATGGTATGTAGGTCTTCTACACAGCGTAAGAACGCCTCTCTCTTTGTCTGGTTTGCAGACAATTGAGAAATGTGAAATATCCCCCTTGGGGGGGAGTCTTTGAAGTCCAGAAGATATCCCTGGGACACAATTTCTAAAGCCCAGGAATCGTGAACATCTCTTGCCCAAGCCTGAGCGAAGAGAGAGAGTCTGCCCCCTACTAGATCCGGTCCCAGATCGGGGGCTACCCCTTCATGGTGTCTTAGAGGCAGCAGCAGGCTTCTTGGCCTGTTTACCTTTGTTCCAAGCCTGGTTAGGTCTCCAGACTGACTTGGATTGGGCAGAATTCCCCTCTTGCTTTGCTGCAGGGGAAGCTGAAGTGGGACCACCCTTGAAGTTCAGAAAGGAACAAAAATTATTCTGTTTGGTCCTCATTTTATTTGTTTTATCCTGAGGGAGGGCATGGCCTTTCCCTCCCAGTGATGTCTGAAATAATCTCTTTCAGTTCAGACCCGAATAGGGTCTTTCCTTTGAAAGGGATGTTCAACAGTTTATATTTTGATGACACATCAGCAGACCAGGACTTAAGCCATAACGCCCTGCGTGCTAAAATGGCAAAACCTGAATTCTTTGCCGCTAATTTAGCCATTTGGAAAGCGGCATCTGTAATGAAAAAATTAGCCAACTTAAGGGCCTTAATTCTAGCCATAATATCCTCTAATGGAGTCTCCATCTGGAGAGCCTCTTCTAGAGCCTCGAACCAGAAAGCAGCTGCAGTAGTTACAGGAACAATGCACGTAATAGGTTGGAGAAGAAAACCTTGATGAACAAAAAATTTCTTTAGGAGACCCTCTAATTTTTTATCCATAGGATCTTTGAAAGCACAACTGTCTTCGATAGGTATAGTTGTACGCTTAGCAAGAGTAGAAATAGCTCCCTCCACCTTAGGAACCATCTGCCACGAGTCCCACATGGTGTCAGATATGGGAAACATTTTCTTAAAAACAGGAGGGGGAGCGAACGGAATACCTGGTCTATTCCACTCCTTAGTAACAATAGTCACAATCCTCTTAGGGACTGGAAAAACATCAGTGTAAACAGGAACCTCTAAGTATCAGTCCATTTTACACAATTTCTCTAGGTCTACTATAGGGTCACAATCATCTAGAGTAGCTAATACCTCCTTGAGCAATAAGCGGAGGTGTTCAAGCTTAAATTTAAAGGCCGTTATATCAGAATCTGTCTGAGGGAGCGTCTTTCCTGAATCAGAAATCTCTCCCTCAGATAACAAATCCCTTACCCCTACTTCAGAAGATTGTGAGGGTATATCGGATACGGCTACTAAAGCGTCAGACGGCTCAGCATTTGTTCTTAACCCAGAGCTGTCACGCTTTCCTTGTAAACCAGGCAGTTTAGAGAAAACCTCTGTGAGGGTTTTATTCATAACTGTGGCCATGTCTTGTAAAGTAAATGAATACGATGCACTAGAGGTACTTGGCGTCACTTGTGCGGGCATTACTGGTTGAGACACTTGGGGAGAGCTAGATGTTAAACCCTCATTTCCTTCTGTCTGAGAATCATCTATTGCAATATTTTAAGTACTAAAATAACATAATTTATGCTTACCTGATAAATTCCTTTCTCCTGTAGTGTGATCAGTCCACGGGTCATCATTACTTCTGGGATATTACTCCTCCCCAACAGGAAGTGCAAGAGGATTCACCCAGCAGAGCTGCCATATAGCTCCTCCCCTCTACGTCACCTCCAGTCATTCGACCAAGGACCAACGAGAAAGGAGAAGCCAAAGGGTGTAGTGGTGACTGGAGTATAATTTAAAAAATATTTACCTGTCGTAAAAAACAGGGCGGGCCGTGGACTGATCACACTACAGGAGAAAGGAATTTATCAGGTAAGCATAAATTATGTTTTCTCCTGTTAAGTGTGATCAGTCCACGGGTCATCATTACTTCTGGGATACCAATACCAAAGCAAAAGTACACGGATGACGGGAGGGACAGGCAGGCTCTTTATACAGAAGGAACCACTGCCTGAAGAACCTTTCTCCCAAAAATAGCCTCCGAAGAAGCAAAAGTGTCAAATTTGTAAAATTTGGAAAAAGTATGAAGCGAAGACCAAGTTGCAGCCTTGCAAATCTGTTCAACAGAGGCCTCATTCTTAAAGGCCCAAGTGGAAGCCACAGCTCTAGTGGAATGAGCTGTAATTCTTTCAGGAGGCTGCTGTCCAGCAGTCTCATAAGCTAAACGTATTATGCTACGAAGCCAAAAAGAGAGAGAGGTAGCAGAAGCTTTTTGACCTCTCTTCTGACCAGAGTAAACGACAAACAGGGAAGACGTTTGTCGAAAATCTTTAGTTGCCTGTAAATAAAATTTTAGGGCACGAACTACATCCAGATTGTGCAGAAGTCGTTCCTTCCTTGAAGAAGGATTTGGACACAAGGATGGAACAACAATCTCTTGATTGATATTCCTGTTAGTGACTACCTTAGGTAAGAACCCAGGTTTAGTACGCAGAACTACCTTATCCGAGTGAAAAATCAAATAAGGAGAATCACAATGTAAGGCTGATAACTCAGAGACTCTTCGAGCCGAGGAAATAGCCATTAAAAATAGAACTTTCCAAGATAACAACTTTATATCAATGGAATGAAGGGGTTCAAACGGAACGCCCTGTAAAACGTTAAGAACAAGGTTTAAACTCCATGGCGGAGCAACAGTTTTAAACACAGGCTTAATCCTGGCCAAAGCCTGACAAAGAGCCTGAACGTCTGGAACTTCTGACAGACGTTTGTGCAACAGAATGGACAGAGCTGAGATCTGTCCCTTTAAGGAACTAGCGGATAAACCCTTTTCTAAACCTTCTTGTAGAAAAGACAATATCCTAGGAATCCTAACCTTACTCCAAGAGTAACCTTTGGATTCGCACCAATATAGGTATTTACGCCATATTTTATGGTAAATCTTTCTGGTAACAGGCTTCCTAGCCTGTATTAAGGTATCAATAACTGACTCAGAAAAACCACGTTTTGATAAAATCAAGCGTTCAATTTCCAAGCAGTCAGCTTCAGAGAAGTTAGATTTTGATGTTTGAAAGGACCCTGTATCAGAAGGTCCTGTTTCAGAGGTAGAGACCAAGGTGGACAGGATGACATGTCCACCAGATCTGCATACCAAGTCCTGCGTGGCCATGCAGGCGCTATTAGAATCACTGATGCTCTCTCCTGTTTGATTCTGGCAATCAATCGAGGAAGCATCGGGAAGGGTGGAAACACATAAGCCATCCTGAAGGTCCAAGGTGCTGTCAAGGCATCTATCAGGACCGCTCCCGGATCCCTGGATCTGGACCCGTAACGAGGAAGCTTGGCGTTCTGTCGAGACGCCATGAGATCTATCTCTGGTTTGCCCCAATGTCGAAGTATTTGGGCAAAGACCTCCGGATGAAGTTCCCACTCCCCCGGATGAAAAGTCTGACGACTTAAAAAATCCGCCTCCCAGTTCTCCACTCCAGGGATGTGGATTGCTGACAGGTGGCAAGAGTGAGACTCTGCCCAGCGAATTATCTTTGATACTTCCATCATTGCTAGGGAGCTTCTTGTCCCTCCCTGATGGTTGATGTAGGCTACAGTCGTGATGTTGTCCGACTGAAACCTGATGAACCCCCGAGTTGTCAACTGGGGCCAAGCCAGAAGGGCATTGAGAACTGCTCTCAATTCCAGAATGTTTATTGGTAGGAGACTCTCCTCCTGATTCCATTGTCCCTGAGCCTTCAGAGAATTCCAGACGGCGCCCCAACCTAGTAGGCTGGCGTCTGTTGTTACAATTGTCCAGTCTGGCCTGCTGAATGGCATCCCCCTGGACAGATGTGGCCGAGAAAGCCACCATAGAAGAGAATTTCTGGTCTCTTGATCCAGATTCAGAGAAGGGGACAAGTCTGAGTAATCCCCATTCCACTGACTTAGCATGCACAATTGCAGCGGTCTGAGGTGTAGGCGTGCAAAGGGTACTATGTCCATTGCCGCTACCATTAAGCCGATTACCTCCATGCATTGAGCCACTGACAGGTGTTGAATGGAATGAAGGACACGGCATGCACTTTGAAGTTTTGTTAACCTGTCTTCTGTCAGGTAAATTTTCATTTCTACAGAATCTATAAGAGTCCCCAGGAAGGGAACTCTTGTGAGTGGAAAGAGAGAACTCTTCTTTTCGTTCACCTTCCATCCAAGCGACCTTAGAAATGCCAGTACTAACTCTGTATGAGACTTGGCAGTTTGAAAGCTTGAAGCTTGTATCAGAATGTCGTCTAGGTACGGAGCTACCGAAATTCCTCGCGGTCTTAGTACCGCCAGAAGAGCACCCAGAACCTTTGTGAAGATTCTTGGAGCCGTAGCCAATCCGAATGGAAGAGCTACAAACTGGTAATGCCTGTCTAGAAAGGCAAACCTTAGATACCGGTAATGATCTTTGTGGATCGGTATGTGAAGGTAAGCATCTTTTAAATCCACTGTGGTCATGTACTGACCCTTTTGGATCATGGGTAAAATTGTCCGAATAGTCTCCATTTTGAACGATGGAACTCTTAGGAATTTGTTTAGGATCTTTAAATCCAGGATTGGCCTGAAAGTTCCCTCTTTTTTGGGAACCACAAACAGATTTGAGTAAAACCCTTGTCCCTGTTCCGACCGTGGAACTGGATGGATTACTCCCATTAATAAAAGCTCTTGTACGCAGCGTAGAAACGCCTCTTTCTTTGTTTGGTTTGTTGACAACCTTGACAGATGAAATCTCTCTCTTGGAGGAGAGTATTTGAAGTCCAGAAGGTATCCCTGAGATATTATCTCTAGCGCCCAGGGATCCTGGACATCTCTTGCCCAAGCCTGGGCGAAGAGAGAAAGTCTGCCCCCCACTAGATCCGTTCCCGGATCGGGGGCCCTCAATTCATGCTGTTTTAGGGGCAGCAGCAGGTTTCCTGGCCTGCTTGCCCTTGTTCCAGGACTGGTTAGGTCTCCAGCCTTGTCTGTAGCGAGCAACAGATCCTTCTTGTTTTGGAGCAGAGGAAGTTGATGCTGCTCCAGCTTTGAAATTCCGAAAGGAACGAAAATTAGACTGTCTAGCCTTAGATTTGGCTCTGTCTTGAGGCAGGGCATGGCCTTTACCTCCTGTAATGTCAGCGATAATTTCTTTCAATCCGGGCCCGAATAAGGTCTGCCCTTTGAAAGGTATATTAAGTAATTTAGACTTAGAAGTAACGTCAGCTGACCAGGATTTTAGCCACAGTGCTCTGCGCGCCTGAATGGCGAATCCGGAATTCTTAGCCGTAAGCTTAGTTAAATGTACTACGGCATCTGAAATAAATGAGTTAGCTAACTTAAGAGCTTTAAGCTTGTGTGTAATCTCATCTAATGGAGCTGATTCAAGTGTCTCTTCCAGAGACTCAAACCAAAATGCTGCTGCAGCCGTGACAGGCGCAATGCATGCAAGGGGTTGCAATATAAAACCTTGTTGAACAAACATTTTCTTAAGGTAACCCTCTAACTTTTTATCCATAGGATCTGAAAAGGCACAGCTATCCTCTACCGGGATAGTGGTACGCTTAGCTAAAGTAGAAACTGCTCCCTCCACCTTAGGGACCGTTTGCCATAAGTCCCGTGTGGTGGTGTCTATTGGAAACATCTTTCTAAATATCGGAGGGGGTGAGAACGGCACACCGGGTCTATCCCACTCCTTAGTAACAATTTCAGTAAGTCTCTTAGGTATAGGAAAAACGTCAGTACTCGACGGTACCGCAAAATATTTATTCAACCTACACATTTTCTCTGGTATTGCAACTGTGTTACAATCATTCAGAGCCGCTAACACCTCCCCTAGTAATACACGGAGGTTTTCCAGCTTAAATTTAAAATTTGAAATATCTGAATCCAATCTGTTTGGATCAGAACCGTCAGCCGCAGAATGAAGCTCTCCGTCCTCATGTTCTGCAAGTTGTGACGCAGTATCTGACATGGCCCTAACATTATCAGCGCACTCTGTTCTCATCCCAGAGTGATCACGCTTACCTCTTAGTTCTGGTAATTTAGCCAAAACTTCAGTCATAACAGTAGCCATATCCTGTAATGTGATTTGTAATGGCCGCCCAGATGTACTCGGCGCCACAATATCACGCACCTCCCGAGCGGGAGATGCAGGTACTGACACGTGAGGCGAGTTAGTCGGCATAACTCTCCCCTCGTTGTTTGGTGAAATGTGTTCAATTTGTACAGATTGACTTTTATTTAAAGTAGCATCAATGCAGTTAGTACATAAATTTCTATTGGGCTCCACTTTGGCATTAGCACATATAGCACAGATGTCTTCCTCTGAATCAGACATGTTTAACACACTAGCAAATAAACTAGCAACTTGGAAATACTTTTCAAGTAATTTACTATAATATGAAAACGTACTGTGCCTATAAGAAGCACAGAAAGAGTTATGACAGTTGAAAGTTAATAAACTGAAAAGGTTATAGCATCAAATCTTTGTAAAAAACACAATTTTAGCAAAGGCTTGTTCCCATTAGCAAAGGATAACTAACCCTGATAGCAGAAAAAAAGTTACAGAAATAAACGTTTTTTATCACAGTCAACTACAATCTCACAGCTCTGCTGTGAGTGATTACCTCCCTCAAAACAAGTTTTGAAGACCCCTGAGTTCTGTAGAGATGAACCGGATCATGCAGGAAATACAATGAGCTTCTGACTGAATTTTTTGATGCGTAGCAAAAGCGCCAAAAAAAGGCCCCTCCCCCTCACACACAACAGTGAGAGAGATCAGTAAACTGTCATAAATTAAATAAAACAACTGCCAAGTGGAAAAAAATAGTGCCCAAAATATTTTATTCACCCAGTACCTCAGAAAATGAAACGATTTTACATGCCAGCAAAAAACGTTTAACATAAATTAAGTGTTATTAAAAAGCCTGTTGCTAGTCCCTGCAAATTAGGCTAAAGTCTTATGCACACAGTATAATTCCAGTGAAGTGCCATTCCCCAGAATACTGAAGTGTAAAATATACATACATGACAGCCTGATACCAGTTGCTGCTACTGCATTTAAGGCTGAGTTTACATTATATCGGTATGGCAGAATTTTCTCATCAATTCCATTGTCAGAAAATAATAAGCTGCTACATACCTCTTTGTAGATTAATCTGCCCGCTGTCCCCTGATCTGAAGTTTACCTCTCCTCAGATGGCCGAGAAACAGCAATATGATCTTAACTACGCCGGCTAAAATCATAGTAAAAACTCAGGTAGATTCTTCTTCAAATTCTACCAGAGAAGGAATAACACACTCCGGTGCTATTATAAAATAACAAACTTTTGATTGAAGGTATAAAACTAAGTATAATCACCATAGTCCTCTCACACATCCTATCTAGTCGTTGGGTGCAAGAGAATGACTGGGGGTGACGTAGAGGGGAGGAGCTATATGGCAGCTCTGCTGGGTGAATCCTCTTGCACTTCCTGTTGGGGAGGAGTAATATCCCAGAAGTAATGATGACCCGTGGACTGATCACACTTAACAGGAGAAATGCTCTTTATAATTTATAGACATATCAGTGCAAGTGGGACACATTCTAAGAGGGGGTTCCACAATGGCTTCTAAACACATTGAACAAGGATTTTCCTTGGTGTCAGACATGTTAAACAGGCTAGCAATGTAACAAGCAAGCTTGGAAAACACTTTAATCAAAGTAAATAACAATTAGACAAAAACGGTACTGTGCCTTTAAGAGAAAAAAAGCTGCACAAACTCTGCAAAACAGTGTAAAAAAAGCAGTAAACAAAACGACATTTTTACAGTAGCATCATAAAGCCTTAGTAACTTTGCACAACTATGCAAATAAACAATTAACCCCTTAATGTAAAAACCGGATTGAAAAAACTTCAAAACTGGTAAAAATAGCGTTCAGCACCTTGCCACAGCTCTGCTGTGGTGCCTACCTGCCCTTTAGGAACGATTTGTGGGGGAAAAAACCTCTTTACAGCCCTCAAACACAGTAGGAACCTCTGGAGAAATAGCTGGATGTTTCTGAGGAAAAGAAAGCGCGAAAATAGGCCCCTCCCACCTCACTCGATGTTATAGGGCCTAAAAGAAACACAACAGAGTGTTTCTTAAACTAGCCATGTGGGTTAATAACCCTTAAACAAGCCACAATGAACCCTTAAAGTCCCTCAAAAAACGTTATATTTGCAATAAACTAAAACGTTTTTTCCTGTCAGTGTCACCAGTAACTAATGAGCCCTTTATGCAAGCTTGGATTCCTCTTTTTCTGAATACAG
The DNA here is from genome assembly GCF_027579735.1 of Bombina bombina. Classification (NCBI taxonomy): domain Eukaryota; kingdom Metazoa; phylum Chordata; class Amphibia; order Anura; family Bombinatoridae; genus Bombina; species Bombina bombina. Next base: position 104,229,824 of record NC_069510.1, read on the forward strand.
CTTACCTTTCCCTCATGGGGATATTGCCAGCCTTTTCTAGAAATAACACAGTCTGTCTAGAAAAAAATAGACTGAACATACCTCAATGCAGTTTAGCCTGCAAACCGTTCCCCCAACTGAAGTTTTCCTGTACTCTTCAGCCCTTGTGAGAACAGCAGTGGATCTTAGTTACAAAGTGCTAAGATCATCATCCTCCTTGCAGAAATCTTCATCCCTTTTCTGCCAGAGAGTAAATAGTACACACCGGTACCATTTAAAATAACAAACTTTTGCTTGAGAAAATAAAAACTAACATTTTTGTCACCACACTCACTTTACCCTTCCTAGCAGTTAAGCAGGCAAAGAGAATGACTGGGGGCGGAGCTAAGGGAGGAGCTATATAGACAGCTCTGCTGTGGGTGCTCTCTTTGCCACTTCCTGTTAGGAAGGAGAATATCCCACAAGTATGGATGAATCTGTGGACTCGATACATCTTACAAGAGAAAGAGGGAGTATCCTCTAACATATCAGAGTCCTCCATAGGTTGCGCCTTTATTATGGACTTGATAAAAAGTTAAATGGCACCTTTATATCCCAATGGCACTCACCACCTCCTATGACCCGGACTACAAGAAACAGTTTCATCTCCGCCGAACGCAGGTTGAGAAAGAGGAAGTTACAGAGGCCACACCCGGTCATATGGAGTGCCATGCAGGACCGCCCCTGCACTCGAGAGAAGAACGCGCCAAAAAATCCCGTCTCAATCTCTCGCTGACTGTTCCACACTGACAGAGCCTCATCTCACACAAATGCAGTATAAAACACAATAAACAATATTATTCACAATAAAATATCCCCTGTTCAATAACCCCCTTCCTAGGGGATTCTGTAAAGATAAAGGAGCCACACTGTGACCCTGTCTTCTTACGTTATCATATATATATAAATGAAACAATCTTACCAGAATCAATGCCGTGGAACAGGAACACGTCCTTTCAAGTGTGACAGGGTAGTAGCATCGCTCCTGACATGGACTTGAGAGCAGAAAAGCAGGCAGGGAAACTTGTCAACGCTGATTGCTAATGGAGCTGTTAATCTGAGTCGGAATGGGTTTGAAGAAAGACTCTCCCTGCATCTCCGGACTCTAACTTTCACCCATGCTCTCGCTGAGAGGCTGACAGGACTACTTAAAACTCCAGTCTCCAGTTCGAAGAGTACTACCCTCCATAAGAGACTACTCCAAATCTTCCGACATTTCTCTGCCAACCTCCTGTGACGAAAGGCAAAGAATGACTGGGGGATGAGGGGAGTGGGGGAGGTATTTAAGCCTTTGGCTGCTGTGTCTTTGCCTACTCCTGGTGGCCAGGTTCTTAATTCCCACAAGTAATTAATGAAGCAGTGGACTCTCCTCCCATTAAGATGGAAAAATAGGAGTGTAACGCTTTAGATAAGGGCCATAGGCAGACACAAGACACATGGGGGCCGAATTATCAAGCTCCAAATGGAGCTTGATGCCCCTGTTTCCGCGCAAGGCTTCAGGCTCGCCGGAAACAGCAGTTATGAAGCAGCGGTCTAAAGACCGCTGCTCCATAACTTGTCCGCCTGCTCTGTGGCTGCGGACATCAATCCGCCCGATCCTATACGATCGGGCCGCTTTATGAGCCATTTTAAAGGGACACTTTTTAAACAACTTCCCAAATTACTTCCATTAACAATGTAACTACGTTTGTACGTATTTTGTTGCTTTGTACCATATACTATTTTCACTAAAAATGGATTAAAAAATAAAACAATAAAAATCTATTTTGACTTCCAACACATGAACCATGTATATTATTTTTGCAAGTCAGAGAGAATTGGCAATAAATCAGCAGTGTCCCTCACAGAAAATGTTGCCAGTCAGGTGACATTATTAAGAAGACAGGTGGGGACAGTGTAATATTTAGTAACATTATAACATTTTGTGTTATCTAAAGAACAAATTAATTGCATAATTTAAATTAAATACAATAGAATTGCATAATCAACAAGTATATAACAAACAGACAATGCAATAACACTTACTCTGATTTTTAATTGATTTTTTTTTGGGACAAATTTCAAAATTTAATTCAATTTGCTGGCTCCCTGTATCATGTGACATCAATCAGCCAATAACAGACTAATATGTGTATACACTGCATATGTTCAGTAGCATCTAATGCCTCGGAAAGTGTGCGTATAAAAATACTGTGTACAGTTTGATTATGGAAATACAATGGAAAGTCTTTTAAAACTGCTGGTGCACTGATAAACGCCGACAGCGTATGCTGTCGGCATTTATCAATGTTTATTGATATGCGGCGGACATGATACGCTACTTCGTATCAAGTCCGCTCGCACATTGATAAATATGCCCCTTAGTGTCTATAAAACAATGGGAACTGCCAATTAGGGACAGTTATAAATAGGTCACTAGAGTGTGCAGCCAATGGCTGTGTGGAATATAACAGTGTTCTGCACATCAGTTTCTAACAGGAACTGAAAAGCTCACAATTTCAGAACGGAATTACAGGAAAAGGGGACAAAATAAATAATGAAAGCATATTGCAGATTTTTTTTAAAATATATTTGATTTATCATTTTATATTACTTTCTCAAAGTGTTTAATGTCCCTTTAATCAGCACAGTCACGTTTATCCCTATCATGTCAACTAAAAAAGGTCAAACATGGGCATTTAAACAATATTCATAAATCACCTACACTTCTATGAAGCTGGGTGCCAATTAGTTTCAAGATTTATATAATGTGGGCAGCTTATTGTTGCCAGCTTTTTCAGCATAGGTCACTGTAGTTGCTTGATAGTTGTTTTGAATAGGTCGTATAAAGTGATCCGATTTATAAATTGTGCTTGACTGTTATAATATGTAGCTGTGTATTACAATAGTTTAAAGGACATAGAGAGAGTAAATAAAAAAGGAACTAAAGAGGTATTCATATGACATAGTACAATTACCTTGCTGAAGTGTGATAACTCCATCTCAATATGGATATTATCTCATAATATTTTACAAATCTATAAATTATTCCTATGAAGTAGTATACACCCCCGTTAGGAAAAGCTCTCTTATCTAATTTAAGAGTTATTTTCTAATGTCCAGTAAAATCATATTTTATAGAAAGATTCAGTAGTATTAAAGTTTAATTTTGACTTAAAGGGACACTGAACCCAAATGTTTTCTTTTGTGATTCAGATAGAGCATGCAATTTTAAGCAACTTTCTAATTTACTCCTATAGTCAATTTGGCTTTGTTCTCTTGCTATCTTTATTTGAAAAATACTTTTTGGTTCCGAACCCTGGAAAGCAATTGTTTATTGGTGGGTGAATGTATCCACCAATCAGCAAGAACAACCCAGGTTGTTCACCAAAAATGGGCCAGCATCCAAACTTATATTCTTGCTTTTCAAATAAAGATAACAAGTGAATGAAGAAAATGTGACGATAGGAGTAAATTAGAAAGTTGCTTAAAATTACATGTTCTATCTAAATAATGAAAGAAAAAAAATTGGGTTCAGTGTCCCTTTAAATTTCTCTTTAATGATAATTTGTGCATTAAACATTGAAATATTTTAACATTTTAATTTTGCCTGAATACTGACTTAACGGGACAGTAAACCCAAACATTTTCTTTCATGATTTGTACTTAACATACAATTTAAACAACTTCCCAATTTACTTCTATTATTAAATTTGCTTCATTCTCTTGTTATCCTTTGCTGAAGGAATACCATTGCACTACTGGCAGCTAGCTGAATACATCTAGTTAGCCAATCACAAGAGATAAATGTGTGCAGGCACCAATCAGCAGCTGGCTCTCACTAGTGTAGGATATGTGCGTATTCTTTTTCAACAAGGGATACCAAGAGAATGAAGCACATTTGAAAATAGAAGTGAATTTCAAAATGTCTTAAAATTGCATGTTCTATCGGAATCATGCAACTTTAATTTTGACTTTCATGTCCCTTTAAACTTTAGCTAGGTAGTCAGTTAAATCCGCCGGGTCGTGCACCATTCAAAAAGATCCTAGGAGAACACTGAAGTAGACTTGTGCGCAGCGGAAAAATTAGTTTCGGTTCGTTTTGGACCGATTCTTAATTTTTTTCTAATTTCGTTTTTGGTACGATTCGAATTCGGATACATTTGAATGTATTAGTTTTGTATTCATTCAGATTCGAATAAATTCAGATGTATTCGGTATCGGATTCGATTAGTAAATTCGGAAGTTTGGTATGTGTTAGGTGGGATGTGCTGTGTATTAGACTAGTATTATGTACTGTATATTAGGTGTAACCCATCTGAATCAACATAAGTACCAACCTCACAGGTACCAGCTACACAATATGCACAGAGCTAGCAGAGGTATATAACCTAATATACAGTACATAATATGAGTGTATTACACAGCACATCCCACCTAAGTACCAACCTCACAGGTACCAGCTACACAATATGCGCAGAGCTAGCAGAGGTAACAGAATTTATGTTTACCTGATAAATTACTTTCTCCAACGGTGTGTCCGGTCCACGGCGTCATCCTTACTTGTGGGATATTCTCTTCCCCAACAGGAAATGGCAAAGAGCCCAGCAAAGCTGGTCACATGATCCCTCCTAGGCTCTGCCTACCCCAGTCATTCGACCGACGTTAAGGAGGAATATTTGCATAGGAGAAACCATATGATACCGTGGTGACTGTAGTTAAAGAAAATAAATTATCAGACCTGATTAAAAAACCAGGGCGGGCCGTGGACCGGACACACCGTTGGAGAAAGTAATTTATCAGGTAAACATAAATTCTGTTTTCTCCAACATAGGTGTGTCCGGTCCACGGCGTCATCCTTACTTGTGGGAACCAATACCAAAGCTTTAGGACACGGATGAAGGGAGGGAGCAAATCAGGTCACCTAAATGGAAGGCACCACGGCTTGCAAAACCTTTCTCCCAAAAATAGCCTCAGAAGAAGCAAAAGTATCAAACTTGTAAAATTTGGTAAAAGTGTGCAGTGAAGACCAAGTCGCTGCCCTACATATCTGATCAACAGAAGCCTCGTTCTTGAAGGCCCATGTGGAAGCCACAGCCCTAGTGGAATGAGCTGTGATTCTTTCGGGAGGCTGCCGTCCGGCAGTCTCGTAAGCCAATCTGATGATGCTTTTAATCCAAAAAGAGAGAGAGGTAGAAGTTGCTTTTTGACCTCTCCTTTTACCTGAATAAACAACAAACAAGGAAGATGTTTGTCTAAAATCCTTTGTAGCATCTAAATAGAATTTTAGAGCGCGAACAACATCCAAATTGTGCAACAAACGTTCCTTCTTTGAAACTGGTTTCGGACACAGAGAAGGTACGATAATCTCCTGGTTAATGTTTTTGTTAGAAACAACTTTTGGAAGAAAACCAGGTTTAGTACGTAAAACCACCTTATCTGCATGGAACACCAGATAAGGAGGAGAACACTGCAGAGCAGATAATTCCGAAACTCTTCTAGCAGAAGAGATTGCAACTAAAAACAAAACTTTCCAAGATAATAACTTAATATCAACGGAATGTAAGGGTTCAAACGGAACCCCCTGAAGAACTGAAAGAACTAAGTTGAGACTCCAAGGAGGAGTCAAAGGTTTGTAAACAGGCTTAATTCTAACCAGAGCCTGAACAAAGGCTTGAACATCTGGCACAGCTGCCAGCTTTTTGCGAAGTAACACAGACAAGGCAGAAATCTGTCCCTACAGGGAACTTGCAGATAATCCTTTTTCCAATCCTTCTTGAAGGAAGGATAGAATCTTAGGAATCTAAACCTTGTCCCAAGGGAATCCTTTAGATTCACACCAACAGATATATTTTTTCCAAATTTTGTGGTAAATCTTTCTAGTTACAGGCTTTCTGGCCTGAATAAGAGTATCGATAACAGAATCTGAGAACCCTCGCTTCGATAAGATCAAGCGTTCAATCTCCAAGCAGTCAGCTGGAGTGAAACCAGATTCGGATGTTCGAACGGACCCTGAACAAGAAGGTCTCGTCTCAAAGGTAGCTTCCAAGGTGGAGCCGATGACATATTCACCAGATCTGCATACCAAGTCCTGCGTGGCCACGCAGGAGCTATCAAGATCACCGACGCCCTCTCCTGGTTGATCCTGGCTACCAGCCTGGGGATGAGAGGAAACGGCGGGAACACATAAGCTAGTTTGAAGGTCCAAGGTGCTACTAGTGCATCCACTAGAGCCGCCTTGGGATCCCTGGATCTGGACCCGTAGCAAGGAACTTTGAAGTTCTGACGAGAGGCCATCAGATCCATGTCTGGAATGCCCCACAGCTGAGTGACTTGGGCAAAGATTTCCGGATGGAGTTCCCACTCCCCCGGATGCAAAGTCTGACGACTCAGAAAATCCGCTTCCCAATTTTCCACTCCTGGGATGTGGATAGCAGACAGGTGGCAGGAGTGAGACTCCGCCCATAGAATGATTTTGGTCACTTCTTCCATCGCTAAGGAACTCCTCGTTCCCCCCTGATGGTTGATGTACGCAACAGTTGTCATGTTGTCTGATTGAAACCGTATGAACTTGGCCCTCGCTAGCTGAGGCCAAGCCTTGAGAGCATTGAATATCGCTCTCAGTTCCAGAATATTTATCGGTAGAAGAGATTCTTCCCAAGACCAAAGACCCTGAGCTTTCAGGGATCCCCAGACCGCGCCCCAGCCCATCAGGCTGGCGTCGGTCGTGACAATGACCCACTCTGGTCTGCGGAATGTCATCCCTTGTGACAGGTTGTCCAGGGACAGCCACCAACGGAGTGAGTCTCTGGTCCTCTGATTTACTTGTATCTTCGGAGACAAGTCTGTATAGTCCCCATTCCACTGACTGAGCATGCACAGTTGTAATGGTCTTAGATGAATGCGCGCAAAAGGAACTATGTCCATTGCCGCTACCATCAAACCGATCACTTCCATGCACTGCCTCAGAATGTCGTCCAAGTAAGGTACTACAGCAATGCCCCTTGGTCTTAGCACAGCTAGAAGGGACCCTAGTACCTTTGTGAAAATCCTTGGAGCAGTGGCTAATCCGAAAGGAAGCGCCACGAACTGGTAATGCTTGTCCAGGAATGCGAACCTTAGGAACCGATGATGTTCCTTGTGGATAGGAATATGTAGATACGCATCCTTTAAATCCACTGTGGTCATGAATTGACCTTCCTGGATGGAAGGAAGAATAGTTCGAATGGTTTCCATCTTGAACGATGGAACCTTGAGAAACTTGTTTAAGATCTTGAGATCTAAGATTGGTCTGAACGTTCCCTCTTTTTTGGGAACTATGAACAGATTGGAGTAGAACCCCATCCCTTGTTCTCTTAATGGAACAGGATGAATCACTCCCATTTTTAACAGGTCTTCTACACAATGTAAGAATGCCTGTCTTTTTATGTGGTCTGAAGACAACTGAGACTTGTGGAACCTCCCCCTTGGGGGAAGCCCCTTGAATTCCAGAAGATAACCTTGGGAGACTATTTCTAGCGCCCAAGGATCAAGAACATCTCTTGCCCAAGCCTGAGCGAAGAGAGAGAGTCTGCCCCCCACCAGATCCGGTCCCGGATCGGGGGCCAACATTTCATGCTGTCTTGGTAGCAGTGGCAGGTTTCTTGGCCTGCTTTCCCTTGTTCCAGCCTTGCATTGGTCTCCAAGCTGGCTTGGCTTGAGAAGTATTACCCTCTTGCTTAGAGGACGTAGCACTTTGGGCTGGTCCGTTTCTACGAAAGGGACGAAAATTAGGTTTATTTTTGGCCTTGAAAGGCCGATCCTGAGGAAGGGCGTGGCCCTTACCCCCAGTGATATCAGAGATAATCTCTTTCAAGTCAGGGCCAAACAGCGTTTTCCCCTTGAAAGGAATGTTAAGTAGCTTGTTCTTGGAAGACGCATCAGCTGACCAAGATTTCAACCAAAGCGCTCTGCGCGCCACAATAGCAAACCCTGAATTCTTAGCCGCTAACCTAGCCAATTGCAAAGTGGCGTCTAGGGTGAAAGAATTAGCCAATTTGAGAGCATTGATTCTATCCATAATCTCCTCATAAGGAGGAGAATCACTATCGACCGCCTTTATTAGCTCATCGAACCAGAAACATGCGGCTGTAGCTACAGGGACAATGCATGAAATTGGTTGTAGAAGGTAACCCTGCTGAACAAACATCTTTTTAAGTAAACCTTCTAATTTTTTATCCATAGGATCTTTGAAAGCACAACTATCCTCTATGGGTATAGTGGTGCGTTTGTTTAAAGTGGAAACCGCTCCCTCGACCTTGGGGACTGTCTGCCATAAGTCCTTTCTGGGGTCGACCATAGGAAACAATTTTTTAAATATGGGGGGAGGGACGAAAGGAATACCGGGCCTTTCCCATTCTTTATTAACAATGTCCGCCACCCGCTTGGGTATAGGAAAAGCTTCTGGGAGCCCCGGGACCTCTAGGAACTTGTCCATTTTACATAGTTTCTCTGGGATGACCAACTTGTCACAATCATCCAGAGTGGATAATACCTCCTTGAGCAGAATGCGGAGATGTTCCAACTTAAATTTAAACGTAATCACATCAGGTTCAGCTTGTTGAGAAATGTTCCCTGAATCAGTAATTTCTCCCTCAGACAAAACCTCCCTGGCCCCATCAGACTGGGTTAGGGGCCCTTCAGAACCATTATTATCAGCGTCGTCATGCTCTTCAGTATCTAAAACAGAGCAGTCGCGCTTACGCTGATAAGTGTTCATTTTGGCTAAAATGTTTTTGACAGAATTATCCATTACAGCCGTTAATTGTTGCATAGTAAGGAGTATTGGCGCGCTAGATGTACTAGGGGCCTCCTGAGTGGGCAAGACTCGTGTAGACGAAGGAGGGAATGATGCAGTACCATGCTTACTCCCCTCACTTGAGGAATCATCTTGGGCATCATTGTCATTGTCACATAAATCACATTTATTTAAATGAATAGGAATTCTGGCTTCCCCACATTCAGAACACAGTCTATCTGGTAGTTCAGACATGTTAAACAGGCATAAACTTGATAACAAAGTACAAAAAACGTTTTAAAATAAAACCGTTACTGTCACTTTAAATTTTAAACTGAACACACTTTATTACTGCAATTGCGAAAAAACATGAAGGAATTGTTCAAAATTCACCAAATTTTCACCACAGTGTCTTAAAGCCTTAAAAGTATTGCACACCAAATTTGGAAGCTTTAACCCTTAAAATAACGGAACCGGAGCCGTTTTTAACTTTAACCCCTTTACAGTCCCTGGTATCTGCGTTGCTGAGACCCAACCAAGCCCAAAGGGGAATACGATACCAAATGACGCCTTCAGAAGTCTTTTCTAAGTATCAGAGCTCCTCTCACATGCGACTGCATGTCATGCCTCTCAAAAACAAGTGCGCAACACCGGCGCGAAAATGAGGCTCTGCCTATGATTTGGGAAAGCCCCTAAAGAATAAGGTGTCTAAAACAGTGCCTGCCGATATTATTATATCAAAATACCCAGATAAAATGATTCCTCAAGGCTAAATATGTGTTAATAATGAATCGATTTAGCCCAGAAAAAGTCTACAGTCTTAATAAGCCCTTGTGAAGCCCTTATTTACGATCTTAATAAACATGGCTTACCGGATCCCATAGGGAAAATGACAGCTTCCAGCATTACATCGTCTTGTTAGAATGTGTCATACCTCAAGCAGCAAGAGACTGCTCACTGTTCCCCCAACTGAAGTTAATTGCTCTCAACAGTCCTGTGTGGAACAGCCATGGATTTTAGTGACGGTTGCTAAAATCATTTTCCTCATACAAACAGAAATCTTCATCTCTTTTCTGTTTCTGAGTAAATAGTACATACCAGCACTATTTTAAAATAACAAACTCTTGATTGAATAATAAAAACTACAGTTAAACACTAAAAAACTCTAAGCCATCTCCGTGGAGATGTTGCCTGTACAACGGCAAAGAGAATGACTGGGGTAGGCGGAGCCTAGGAGGGATCATGTGACCAGCTTTGCTGGGCTCTTTGCCATTTCCTGTTGGGGAAGAGAATATCCCACAAGTAAGGATGACGCCGTGGACCGGACACACCTATGTTGGAGAAATATAACCTAATATACTGTACATAATATGAGTGTAATACACAGCACATCCCACCAAAGTACCAACCTCACAGGTACCAGCTACACAATATGCGCAGAGCTAGCAGAGGTATATAACCTAATATACTGTACATAATACTAGTGTAATACACAGCACATCCCACCTAAGTACCAACCTCACAGGTACCAGCTACACAATATGCACAGAGCTAGCAGAGGTATATAACCTAATATACAGTATATAATACTAGTGTAATACACAGCACATCCCACCTAAGTACCAACCTCACAGGTACCAGCTACACAATATGCAGAGAGCTAGCAGAGGTATATAACCTAATATACAGTACATAATATGAGTGTATTACACAGCACATCCCACCTAAGTACCAACCTCACAGGTACCAGCTACACAATATGCGCAGAGCTAGCAGAGGTATATAACCTAATATACAGTACATAATATGAGTGTAATACACAGCACATCCCACCTAAGTACCAACCTCACAGGTACCAGCTACACAATATGCACAGAGCTAGCAGAGGTATATAACCTAATATACTGTACATAATATGAGTGTAATACACAGCACATCCCACCTAAGTACCAACCTCACAGGTACCAGCTACACAATATGCGCAGAGCTAGCAGAGGTATATAACCTAATATACTTTACATAATATGAGTGTAATACACAGCACATCCCACCTAAGTACCAACCTCACAGGTACCAGCTACACAATATGCACAGAGCTAGCAGAGGTATATAACCTAATATACAGTACATAATATGAGTGTAATACACAATACATCCCACCTAAGTGCCAACCTCACAGGTACCAGCTACATAATGTGCCCTGCACAGAGCTAGCAGAGGTATATAACCTAATATACTGTACATAATATGAGTGTAATACACAGCACATCCCACCTAAGTACCAACCTCACAGGTACCAGCTACACAACATGCACAGAGCTAGCAGAGGTATATAATCTAATATACTGTACATAATACTAGTGTAATACACAGCACATCCCACCTAAGTACCAACCTCACAGGTACCAGCTACACAATATGTACAGAGCTAGCAGAGGTATATAACCTAATATACAGTACATAATATGAGTGTAATACACAGCACATCCCACCTAAGTACCAACCTCACAGGTACCAGCTACACAATATGCGCAGAGCTAGCAGAGGTATATAACCTAATATACAGTACATAATATGAGTGTATTACACAGCACATCCCACCTAAGTACCAACCACACAGGTACCAGCTACACAATATGCGCAGAGCTAGCAGAGGTATATAACCTAATATACTGTACATAATACTAGTGTAATACACAGCACATCCCACCTAAGTACCAACCACACAGGTACCAGCTACACAATATGCGCAGAGCTAGCAGAGGTATATAACCTAATATACAGTACATAATATGAGTGTAATACACAGCACATCCCACCTAAGTACCAACCTCACAGGTACCAGCTACACAATATGCGCAGAGCTAGCAGAGGTATATAACCTAATATACAGTACATAATACTAGTGTAATACACAGCACATCCCACCTCAGTACCAACCTCACAGGTACCAGCTACACAATATGCGCAGAGCTAGCAGAGGTATATAACCTAATATACAGTACATAATATGAGTGTAATACACAGCACATCCCACCTAAGTACCAACCTCACAGGTACCAGCTACATAATGTGCGCAGAGCTAGCGGAGGTATATAACCTAATATACAGTACATTATACTAGTGTAATACACAGCACATCCCACCTAAGTACCAACCTCACAGGTACCAGCTACACAATATGCGCAGAGCTAGCAGAGGTATATAACCTAATATACTGTACATAATACTAGTGTAATAAACAGCACATCCCACCTAAGTACCAACCTCACAGGTACCAGCTACACAATATGCACAGAGCTAGCAGACGTATATAACCTAATATACAGTACATAATATGAGTGTATTACACAGCACATCCCACCTAAGTACCAACCTCACAGGTACCAGCTACACAATATGCACAGAGCTAGCAGAGGTATATAACCTAATATATTGTACAATACCAGTGTAATACACAGCACATCCCACCTAAGTACCAACCTCACAGGTACCAGCTACACAATATGCACAGAGCAAGCAGAGGTATATAACCTAATATACAGTACATAATATGAGTGTATTACACAGCACATCCCACCTAAGTACCAACCTCGCAGGTACCAGCTACACAATATGCGCAGAGCTAGCAGAGGTATATAACCTAATATACAGTACATAATACTAGTGTAATACACAGCACATCCCACCTAAGTACCAACCTCACAGGTACCAGCTACACAATATGCACAGAGCAAGCAGAGGTATATAACCTAATATACAGTACATAATACTAGTGTATTACACAGCACATCCCACCTAAGTACCAACCACACAGGTACCAGCTACACAATATGCGCAGAGCTAGCAGAGGTATATAACCTAATATACAGTACATAATACTAGTGTAATACACAGCACATCCCACCTAAGTACCAACCTCACAGGTACCAGCTACACAATATGCGCAGAGCTAGCAGAGGTATATAACCTAATATACAGTACATAATATGAGTGTAATACACAGCACATCCCACTTAAGTACCAACCTCACAGGTACCAGCTACACAATATGCGCAGAGCTAGCAGAGGTATATAACCTAATATACAGTACATAATATGAGTGTAATACACAGCACATCCCACCTAAGTACCAACCTCACAGGTACCAGCTACACAATATGCGCAGAGCTAGCAGAGGTATATAACCTAATATACTGTACAATACTAGTGTAATACACAGCACATCCCACCTAAGTACCAACCTCACAGGTAACAGCTACACAATATGCGCAGAGCTAGCAGAGGTATATAACCTAATATACAGTACATAATATGAGTGTAATACACAGCACATCCCACCTAAGTACCAACCTCACAGGTACCAGCTACACAATATGCGCAGAGCTAGCAGAGGTATATAACCTAATATACAGTACATAATATGAGTGTAATACACAGCACATCCCACCTAAGTACCAACCTCACAGGTACCAGCTACACAATATGCGCAGAGCTAGCAGAGGTATATAACCTAATATACAGTACATAATATGAGTGTATTACACAGCACATCCCACCTAAGTACCAACCTCACAGGTACCAGCTACACAATATGCGCAGAGCTAGCAGAGGTATATAACCTAATTTACAGTACATAATATGAGTGTATTACACAGCACATCCCACCTAAGTACCAACCTCACAGGTACCAGCTACATAATGTGCCCTGCACAGAGCTAGCAAAGGTATATAACCTAATATACAGTACATAATATGAGTGTAATACACAGCACATCCCACCCAGGGTCGCCACTAGAAATTTTGGGGCCCCTGACTTAACCATTGATCAGGGCCCCCCCTCCCCCCTCCTTTGACTTGTGCAATTTTTGACCAAGTGACTAAAACGTATATGCACTTTATTCTTAAGTGTATATTTAAATTGGCATTGTTGTAAAGGTAGTAACATACACACACACAGACAAACTCATACACTGAAACACACACTCACACATAAGGATTCACATATAGACACACTAGCAGACACGCAAAGAAACACACTCAGACAAAAACACCCAAACAGACACTTAGCACTTGTTTACATTGACCTGACAAGTTATGAGGTAAACTACAGTTCTGTGAAAAAATTAGATTTAGAAAACAAAATATGGAGTTCTGATTATATTTTTGCTAAGGAAGATGCCAACTAAATGATGACAACAGCAGGCAGTGGCTGAATGGAAGGGCCCTGAACTGCCTAAACAATAATTTAAAGGTTAAATGGTGGATTGGTGACTTCCGGATAGGTCTTGTTAGTCTCAAAGTCTGTAGAAAGATGTGAATAATCAGTAGTACGGCCAAAATGTCCTAAAAAGGAACAGACAATGTGTATGTGCATAGTGGTTTAGTGCACACTCAGAAATCCTCTCAAATGCTAATACTTTACTCCTTGTAATAACAATTCCCATGCTCAATTAGCACTCTGCTGTAGTACCCACTGGTGGCTGCCAAAATGTTAAAAAAAAAAAAAAATTTTTTTTTTTTTTTTTTTTTTTTTTAGCTCTTGCCTCATGGGGCCCCCCTGGCCCATTGGGCCCCTGACAGGAGTCACCCCTGTCACCCCCTGATGGCGGCCCTGATCCCACCTAAGTACCAACCTCACAGGTACCAGCTACACAATATGCGCAGAGCTAGCAGAGGTATATAACCTAATATACAGTACATAATATGAGTGTATTACACAGCACATCCCACCTAAGTACCAACCTCACAGGTACCAGCTACATAATGTGCACTGCACAGAGCTAGCAGAGTGATATAACCTAATATACTGTACAATACTAGTGTAATTGTGTGTCTAACCCAGGAAGAAGCCAGACTAATAGAATTCTGTCTGTCTTATACAATCATTGGAATTACTTGAGACATCAGGAGCTATTATCGTTATGACAAACAGAAGGCTACATTTCCCAGGGATCAGAAACAAATCTATGGCAAAAGCTCAATGACCACAACATCTGGCACATTATGGGGGGGGGGGGGGGGCTTTTCAGGTTTAACTTGAATGCCTGAGATCTGTTTCTTGATTTTTCAAAGTTGAGCTAAATTTTCAGAGAACTATTTATGTAAATAAATCATTTACACAGGTGATTGCTAGTTCCAAATGTAGCTGTAAGGCACTAAATGGCAATATAGCTTTAGTTTTTTTTTTGTTTTTTTTTAATTAGTTGGGGATCAATTGTGATGTTATCAATACAAAGATTAAATGCACATAGAACTATTTTTGGCTAAAAAATAAGTCATTTCCAGCTCTGTGCTTGCTGTTTACTTTGGTTTAGATTTTTGGTAATATATGGTAATAATTATTATAGGGCAATATTTATCAAGAGGCAAATGCCCTGATCGGTTGCAGGATCGCTTATTTGAGCCTGAAACTGATGTTTATGAAGCAGCGGTTGAAACCGCTGCTTCATAAACTCTCTTGCCAATTTGGAGTTGGCTGGATGAAAATCACAACAGTTGCACTGTAAATACTGAATACAGAAATACATACTTTTCATTCTGCTGTGATAGTTTAAAGAAGATAATTTGACACCACTGGTGCCCAGGTAAAAAGAATAAGCCTCAAGATCTCAGCAACATCTTCCCCTAGTAAACAGAATAAGCCCTCACCCAATAACCACAATACCCACAGATCTCTCACCTTATAACCACAATACCCACAGATCTATCACCTTATAACCACAATACCCCCAGATCTCTCACCCAATAACCCCAATATCCCCAGACCTCTCATCCTATAACCACAATACCTGCAGATCTCTCACCCTATAACCACAATACCCCCTGACCTCTCATCCTATAACCACAATACCCCCAGACCTCTCACCCTATAACCACAATACCCCCAGATCTCTCACCCTATAACCACAATACCCCCAGACCTCTCATCCTATAACCACAATACCCCCAGATCTCTCACCCAATAACCACAATATCCCAGATCTCTCACCCTATAACCACAATACCGCCAGACCTCTCATCCTATAACCACAATACCCACAGATCTCTCACCCAATAACCACAATACCCCAGATCTCTCACTCTATAACCACAATACCCCCAGACCTCTCATCCTATAACTACAATACCCCCAGATCTCTCACCCAATAACCACAATACCCCCAGATCGTTCACCCAAAAAACACAATACACCCAGATCTCTTACCCAATAACCACAATACCCCCACATCTTTTACCCAACAACCACAATACCCCTAGATCTCTCACCCAATAACCACAATACCCCCAGATCTCTCACCCTATAACCACAATACCCCCATATCTCTCACCCTATAACCACAATACCCCCAGATATCTCACCCAATAACCACAATACCCCCAGATCTCTCACCCAATAACCACAATACCCCCGATCTCTCACCCAATAACCACGATAACAAAGTCCAGCAAGTTCCATCCATTTCTGATGTAGGCACTGGGGTGCATGACCAACCCATAGGCGATTATCTTTAAGAAACTCTCCACCGTGAAGATGATAAGGAAGATGTATTCCACTTGTTCCTGGAACACAACAAAGATTGTTACTTGTGAGATGACATGTCTCACTGGTCAGATTATGTGCTAAAGCCCACATCTGTCAAGGTCACACTCTGGGATAGAGATCATATCTGTTTGGTCACATTAGGCACTAAAGAACCCAATTGTTGTTGGCACAATATGCGCTAGAGAACATGTCTGTTGTTGAAGAACATCTGTCATTAATTACATTTCGTGGTAGAGAATGCATCTGACATTGATCACATCATGTGGTAGCAAGCAACATGTCTGTCACCAATCACATCACTTGCTATAGAATGCATCTGACATTGATCACATCATGTGGTATCAACATGTCTATCACCAGTCACATCACTTGCTATAGAATGTGTCTGTCATTGGTCATATCATGTGCTGGAGCAGCGTTTCTCAATTCCAGTTATCAAAACACACTTACAGGCCACATTTTTAGAGCACAGGTGAAATAATCAGCTTATCAGTAACCATGATTATTAACCTGCTCTAACCCAAGGTTAGAGAACACATATGTCATTAGTCATATCTTCTGTTAGAGCACATCTGTCATAAATCACGTTATGCTAGAGAACACCTGTTACATTATGCACATTATTGGTCACATCATGCACCATAGAACACATCTGTAGATGGTCACATCATGCACTAGAGAACATGTCTGTAGCTGATCACATCATGCACTAGAGAACACATCTGTAGTTGGTCACATCACGCACTAGCGAACACGTCTGTAGTTGGTCATACCATGCACTAGAGAACACATCTGCCATTGGTCACATCATGCACTAGAGAACACATCTGTCATTGGTCACATCATACACCAGATAACACATCTGTAGTTAGTCCGTTCATGCACCAGAGAACAAGTCTGTAGCTAGTCACATCATGTACAAGAGAACACATCTGTAGTTGGTCACATCATGCACCAGAGAACTTGTCTGTAATTGGTCACATCATGCACCAAAGAACATGTCTGTAGTTGGTCACATCAAGCACCAGAGAACACATCTGTAGTTGGTCACATCATGCACCAGAGAACAGGTCTGTAGTTGGTCACATCATGCAATAGAGAACATGTCTGTAGTTGGTCACATTATGCAATAGAGAACATGTCTGTAGTTGGTCACATCAAGCACCAGAGAACACATCTGTAGTTAGTCACATCATGCACCAGAGAACAGGTCTGTAGTTGGTCACAGCATGCAATAGAGAACACGTCTGTAGTTGGTCACATTATGCAATAGAGAACATGTCTGTAGTTGGTCTCATCATGCATCACAGAACACGTCTGTAGTTTGTCACATCATGCACTAGAGAACACGTCTGTAGTTGGTCACATCATGCATCAGAGAACACGTCTGTAGCTGGTCACATTATGCACCAGAGAACACGTCTGTAGTTGGTCAAATCATGCACCAGAGAACACGTCTGTAGTTGGTCACATCATGCACCAGAGAACACATCTGTCATTGGTCATATCATGCACTACAGAACACATCTGTCATTAGTCACATCATACACCAGAGAACACATCTGTAGTTAGTCCGTTCATGCACCAGAGAACAAGTCTGTAGATAGTCACATCATGCACAAGAGAACACATCTATAGTTGGTCACATCATGCACCAGAGAACAGGTCTGTAGTTGGTCACATCATGCAATAGAGAACATGTCTGTAGTTGGTCACATTATGCAATAGAGAACATGTCTGTAGTTGGTCACATCAAGCACCAGAGAACACGTCTGTAGTTGGTCATATCATGCACCAGAGGACAGGTCTGTAGTTGGTTACATCATACAATAGAGAACACGTCTGTAGTTGGTCACATTATGCAATAGAGAACATGTCTGTAGTTGGTCTCATCATGCATCACAGAACACGTCTGTAGTTTGTCACATCATGCACTAGAGAACACGTCTGTAGTTGGTCACATCATGCATCAGAGAACATGTCTGTAGTTGGTCACATTATTCACCAGAGAACACGTCTGTAGTTGGTCAAATCATGCACCAGAGAACACATCTGTAGTTGGTCACATCATGCACCAGAGAACACGTCTGTAGCTGGTCACATCATGCACCAGAGAACACGTCTGTAGCTGGTCACATCATGCACCAGAGAACACCTCTGTAGTTGGTCACATCATGCACCAGAAAAAAAACACGTCTGTAGCTGGTCACATCATGCACTAGAGAACACGTCTGTAGTTTATCACAACATGCACCAGAGAACATGTCTGTAGTTGGTTGCATCAAGCACCAGAGAACACGTCTGTAGCTGGTCACATCATGCACCAGAAAACATGTCTGTAGTTGGTCACACCATACACCAGAGAAAATGTCTGTAGTTGGTCACATCATGCACCACAGAACACATCTGTAGTTGATCACATCATGCACCAGAAAACACGTCTGCAGTTGGTCACATCATACACCAGAGAACACGTCTGTAGTTAGTCACATCATGCACCAGAGAACACGTCTGTAGTGGGTCACATCATGCACCAGAAAACATGTCTGTAGTTGGTCACATCATGCACAACCAGAGAACACGTCTGTAGTTGATCACATCATGCACTAGAGAACACGTCTGTAGTTGGTCACATCATGCACCAGAAAACACGTCTGTAGTTGGTCACATCATGCACTAGAGAACATATCTGTAGATGGTCACATCATGCACTAGAAAACATATCTGTAGTTAGTCACATCATACACAAGAGAACGCGTCTGTAGTTGGTCACATCATGCACTAGAGAACACGTCTGTAGCTGGTCACATCATACACTAAAGAACACGTCTGTAGTTGGTCACATCATGCACTAGAGAACATGTCTGTAGTTGATGACATCATGCACTAGAGAACATATCTGTAGTTAGTCACATCATACACCAGAGAACATATCTGTAGTTGTTCACATCATGCACTAGAGAACACGTCTGTAGCTGGTCACATCATGCACTAGAGAACATATCTGTAGTTGGTCACATCATGCACTAGAGAACACGTCTGTAGCTGGTCACATAATGCACTAGAGAACATATCTGTAGTTAGTCACATCATGCACCAGAGAACACGTCTGTAGTGGGTCACATCATGCACCAGAAAACATGTCTGTAGTTGGTCACATCATGCACAACCAGAGAACACGTCTGTAGTTGATCACATCATGCACTAGAGAACACGTCTGTAGTTGGTCACATCATGCACCAGAAAACACGTCTGTAGTTGGTCACATCATGCACTAGAGAACATATCTGTAGATGGTCACATCATGCACTAGAAAAAATATCTGTAGTTAGTCACATCATACACAAGAGAACGCGTCTGTAGTTGGTCACATCATGCACTAGAGAACACGTCTGTAGCTGGTCACATCATACACTAAAGAACACGTCTGTAGTTGGTCACATCATGCACTAGAGAACATATCTGTAGTAGGTCACATCATGCACTAGAGAACATATCTGTAGTTAGTCACATCATACACCAGAGAACATATCTGTAGTTGTTCACATCATGCACTAGAGAACACGTCTGTAGCTGGTCACATCATGCACTAGAGAACATATCTGTAGTTGGTCACATCATGCACTAGAGAACACGTCTGTAGCTGGTCACATAATGCACTAGAGAACATATCTGTAGTTGGTCACATCATGCACTAGAGAACATATCTGTAGTTGGTCACATCATGCACTAGAGAACACGTCTGTAGCTGGTCACATCATGCACTAGAGAACACGTCTGTAGCTGGTCACATCATGCACTAGAGAACATATCTGTAGTTGGTCACATCATGCACTAGAGAACACGTCTGTAGTTTGTCACATCATGCACTAGAGAACACGCCTGTAGCTGGTCACATCATGCACTAGAGAACACGTCTGTAGCTGGTCACATCATGCACTAAAGAACATATCTGTAGTTGGTCACATCATGCACTAGAGAACACCTCTGTAGCTGGTCACATCATGCACTAAAGAACACGTCTGTAGCTGGTCACATAATGCACTAGAGAACATATCTGTAGTTGGTCACATCATGCACTAGAGAACACGTCTGTAGCTGGTCACATCATGCACTAGAGAACACGTCTGTAGCTGGTCACATCATGCACTAGAGAACATATCTGTAGTTGGTCACATCATGCACTAGAGAACATATCTGTAGTTGGTCACATCATGCACTAGAGAACACGTCTGTAGTTGGTCACATCATGCACTAGAGAACACGTCTGTAGCTGGTCACATAATGCACTAGAGAACATATCTGTAGTTAGTCACATCATGCACTAGAGAACACGTCTGTAGTTGGTCACATCATGCACTAGAGAACACGTCTGTAGCTGGTCACATCATGCACTAGAGAACATATCTGTAGTTGGTCACATCATGCACTAGAGAACATATCTGTAGTTAGTCACATCATACACCAGAGAACATGTCTGTAGTTGGTCACATCATGCACTAGAGAACATATCTGTAGTTGGTCACATCATGCACTAGAGAACATATCTGTAGCTGGTCACATCATGCACTAGAGAACTCGTCTGTAGCTGGTCACATCATGCACTAGAGGACATATCTGTAGTTGGTCACATCATGCACTAGAGAACACGTCTGTAGCTGGTCACATAATGCACTAGAGAACATGTCTGTAGCTGGTCACATCATGCACTAGAGAACATATCTGTAGTTAGTCACATCATGCACTAGAGAACACGTCTGTAGTTGGTCACATCATGCACTAGAGAACACGTCTGTAGCTGGTCACATCATGCACTAGAGAACATATCTGTAGTTGGTCACATCATGCACTAGAGAACATATCTGTAGTTAGTCACATCATACACCAGAGAACATGTCTGTAGTTGGTCACATCATGCACTAGAGAACATATCTGTAGTTGGTCACATCATGCACTAGAGAACATATCTGTAGCTGGTCACATCATGCACTAGAGAACTCGTCTGTAGCTGGTCACATCATGCACTAGAGGACATATCTGTAGTTGGTCACATCATGCACTAGAGAACACGTCTGTAGCTGGTCACATAATGCACTAGAGAACATGTCTGTAGCTGGTCACATCATGCACTAGAGAACATATGTGTACTTGGTCACATCATTTAATAGAGAATATCCCTGTCACCCTACAAAGTGAATGATCTATCAGACACCACATCACTTCACAGATCAGCCTTGTCACATGCTAAGTTGTACAAACCTAACATAAGTCCAGTGCATGTGAGCAGATGTTCTCATTGTCTCCTACTGAAAAAGCTGTGCAGTTTACATCTGTTTGGGAAGGACAGTTTAACAGTAATCACTCAGGGAAAGCAGCACAGTTTCTTTACTTTCAGTACAGCACATAAGGATTTGTTTATCACAGTGATTAAAATCTTGGCTCTATTTTTTTAGTTTTTACCAAGAGCACCTTGAACGCATCTATTTTGTTGTGTATGTGCCTAGACACTTACAATAAAAGCTATCAGACAAGTAATACTTAAAGGGATACGAAACCCCAAAAATGTAGTGTTTGTGAGTCAGAGCATACAATTTTTAAAAAGTTTCAAATTGACTTCTATTATCAAATTTGCTTTGTTCCCATGGTATTCTTTGTTGAAGAGATACCTAGGTAGGTGTCTGGAACACTACAAGACAGGAAATAGCGCTGACATCTATCTAGTGCTCTTGCAAATGGATAACATTCTTGCCTAACTGCTGCCAAATAGTGCTCCAAACACATGCACGCTCCTGAGCTTATGTCCCTGATTTTCATTAAAGGATACAAAGAGAACAAAGAATATTTGATTAGTGAAGTAAATTAGAAAGTTGTTTAAAAACTGTATGCTTTGGGGTCGATTTATCAAAGGCTTTCGCCAGCCTTTCACCCCCTACGACTGCAGGTTCGAACGTATTTATGACCGCTACTTCCCTAACCTCCGGCAGGGGAGATTGACAGCTCCTGCCCGCGCGTGATTGGTTGTGCACGGGCAGGGGGCGGCGTTGCACAAGAGCGCAAAATTGCGTTCTTGTGCAATGCTTAATTCCAGCAGTAGAATTCAGCCCGCCAGAGGCAAGCTGCGGCAGACAGGGACGCGTATGTACACCCCTGTCGGCCGCAGCTTGATAAATCAACCTCTTTATTTGAATCATGAAAGAAACAATGTGTTTTTCATGTCTCTTTAACAATTCTTGTGCACAATAATAAGGTTAAAATAGTGGGCATTATAAACACCAATTTCTGGCAGGGACATATTACTTACAGTCGTTTTATATATTTTAGTTATATATTTGTGCCACATAGTAATCTCCCTCGTGCACACATATGCATCCAAATACATGTAACAAACATACCTGTACCGCATGCATATATACACAAACATATGCAGACTCACACATGAAAATATATATATACACTCACCAGACACTTTATTAGGTACACCTTGCTAATACCGGGTTGGACCCCCTTTTGCCTTCAGAACTGCCTTAATTCTTCATGGCAAAGATTAAGGGAGTTAGGTAGCAAGCTTAAAGCAAGGACCTCCAAAGTAATATTTTCTGAGATATTCCCAGTGCCGTGTGCTAACTCAGTAAGGCAGAAAGAGCTAAGGTCTGTTAATTCATGGTTAAAATCGTGGTGTAAAAATTAGAAGTTTGACTTTTTAGAGCACTGGGCTGACTCTTCACTTGGGTACAATTTGTACAGTAAGGATGGATTGCACCTGAATGACATGGGTGCAGGTGTGTTGGGGGAAAGGATGGTAGCAAGTTTAGAGAATCTTTTAAACTAGGCAAAGGGGGGGAGGGTCCGTTAGAACACAATAGAATAGAGAGATCAGTCTGTGAATCTGTCAGTCCTTTGATATCTCAAGGAAGAGATGACTTAAGAAATGTCACATTAGAAAGTATGGAGGAAAGCACACCAAGTATCAGCAGAAAGCACATGAAAATTAAATGTATGACAACAAATGCAAGAAGCATGACGGGTAAAATGGGGGAGCTGACGCTCTTAGTTGCAGAAGAGGACTATGATGTTATCAGTATAACTGAAACTTGGTGGGATGATTCACATGACTGGGCAGTTAACTTAGAGGGGTATACATTATTTAGGAGGGACAGGAATAATAAAAGGGGTGGAGGAATCTGCATGTATATTAAACCTAACCTTAAACCTACAATAAGGGAAGATATTTATGATACAGGCGACAATGTAGAGACCCTGTGGGTGGAAATAAAGAGTGGGGGGAAAAATCCTAAAAAAATATTACTAGGAACATGCTACAAGCCCCCCAACATTAGTGACCTGGATGAAACTCAACTACTAATACAAATAGGTAAGGCTGCTAATAACAGTGCTGTCATTATGGGAGATTTTAACTACCCTGATATAAACTGGGCCAATGAAACTACTAATTCAGCTAAGGGGGATAGATTTATAAATGTTCTCAGGGATAACTTCTTGTCACAATTAATAGAGGAGCCAACTAGGAGTAACGCTATATTGGATTTAGTGCTATCAAATAATACAGATATAATATCAAACATAGAAGTCAAAGAACATTTGGGTAACAGTGATCATAACATGGTCACATTTGAAATTTCTTTTCATAAGCAGTGTCTTAAAGGTTTAACCAAGACTTAATTTTAAGAAAGCAAAATTCAACGATTTAAGGAAATCATTAAATAACATAAATTGGGACAAAGTATTCTCTATTAAAAATACAGAGGATAAATGGATAACATTTAAAACTTTGTTAAATAAATATACATATCAACAAATACCATATAGTTATAAAAATAAAAATAAAAAATCCAAGCCAATGTGGCTGAATATAAATGTGTTAAGAGAAATTAGGAAAAAGCGTAGGGCATTTAAATTATTCAAAGAAAATAGTACAGACTCAAAACTCCATATTTATAAGGAATGCAACAAAGCATGCAAAAAAGCAATCAAATTAGCCAAAATTAAAAATGAAAAATGAATTGCAAAGGATTCTAAATCTAACCCTAAAAGGTTATTTAAGTACATAAATAGCAAACAATCTAAGAAAGACAATATAGGTACATTAAAATGTGGGGAGGGTAGCATGATTAATAGTGACAGGGAGAAGGCTGAGATACTAAACCAGTTTTTTTCTTCAGTATACACAAGAGAGGAACCATTGGATGATACTTTGGAACAAAATAGAACATGCCAGCCCATACCATTAATTGGGTTATGTATAGAGGATATCAGGAACAAACTGGATAATATTAAGGTAAATAAAACTCCAGGCCCAGATGGAATACACCCAAGGGTGTTAAGGGAACTTAGCACTGTTATAGACAAACCTCTACTCTTAATTTTTCAAGACTCATTATCCTCAGGCATGGTATCCAAGGATTGGCGTAAAGCTGATGTGGTGCCACTCTTCAAAAAGGGAAGTAGGGATGATCCAGGAAGCTATAGACCAGTTAGTCGGACATCAATAGTGGGGAAGATATTTGAAGGGATTATAAGGGATTATATTGATGAGCATATTCGTGTAAACAAGATTATGAGTTCTAATCAGCATGGTTTTATGAGAAATAGATCATGTCAAACTAATCTAATTAGATTCTATGAGGAAGTAAGTAAAAATATAGATAAAGGGGAATCAGTTGATGTGATATACTTAGATTTTGCAAAGGCGTTTGATACAGTGCCACATGAGAGATTAATGCACAAAATTAAGGGACTGGGAATAGCTGAAAATGTTAGTTTTTGGATAAATAACTGGATAAAAGATAGGGAGCAATGAGTAGTAGTAAATGGATCATACTCAGATTGGACAAAGGTAATCAGTGGAGTACCCCAGGGATCAGTGCTGGGCCCTATACTTTTTAATATTTTTATAAATGACTTGGAGCTAGGATTAAATAGCGACATCTCTATTTTTGCAGATGATACTAAGTTAAGTAAGGTCATTAGGTCAGAGCAGGATGAACTTTCGTTACAAAGGGACCTGCAAAAATTAGAAGTATGGGCAGGTAAATGGAAAATAAGATTTAATACGGGAAAATGCAAGGTTCTACATTTTGGAAGTAAAAATAAGCAGGCAACGTATTATTTAAATGGGACAAGACAAACACAGGAGGAAAGGGATTTGGGGGTAATAATAGATAACAAGCTAAAGATGGGTGCACAATGCAGGGCAGCAGCTTCAAAGGCTAATAAGATACTACCATGTATTAAAAGAGGCATTGACTCAAGGGAGGAAAGCATAATTCTGTCACTATATAAAGCCCTAGTAAGACCTCACCTTGAGTATGGAGTAAAGATATTTTAAATTAATAGATAACCACAGCAAATATACAGAGATTGCAGAAGCTCTGTTTATTCCAAGAAAATCGTTTGTGACCAGAGGTCACAATTTTAGGTTGGAGGAAAGGAAATTTAATCTCCTGCAACGGAAACGTTTTTTCACTGTAAGAGCAATAAAATTGTGGAACTCATTACCAAAGGGGGTAGTGAATGCCAATACCCTAGATACATTTAAAAATTATTTGGATACATTTCTGTCTATAAACAAAATTCATGGATATGATTGCTAGTATTAAATGGGTCACCTTTTAGTGGGATTATTTAATCTTAACTGGATCTTTTTGTATATATTTTAGATTTGTATAGGTTGAACTCAATGGACTTCAGTCTTTTTTCAACCTCATCTACTATGTTACTATATTATGTGTTGGAAACATTCCTCAGACATTTTGGTCCATATTGACATGATAGCATCACACAGTTGCTGCAGATTTGTCGGCTGCACATACATGATGCAAATCTCCCGTTCTACCACATCCCAAAGGTGCTCTATTTGATTGAGATCTGGTGACTGTGGAGGCCATTGGAGTACAGTAAACTCATTTTCATGTTCAAGAAACCAAGAGATTATTTGAACTTTGTGACATGGTGCATTATCCCGCTGGAAGTAGCCATCAGAAGATGGGTACACTGTAGTCATAAAGGGATGGACATGGTCAGCAACAATACTCAGGTAGGCCGTGGCATTTAAACAATGCTCAATTGGTACTAAGGGGCCCAAAGTGTGCCAAGAAAATATCCTCCACACCATTACCCCACCACCACCAGCCCTAACTGTTCATACAAGGCAGGATGGATCTATGCTTTCATGTTGTTTACGCCAAATTCTGACTCTACCATCTAAATGTTGCATCTGAAATCGAGACTCATCAGACCAGGCAACGTTTTTCAAATTTTCTATTGTCAAATTTTGGTGAGCCTGTGCGAATTGTAGCCTGTTTTCTGTTCTTAGCTGACAGAAGTGGCACTTGGTGTGGTCTTTTGCTGCTGAAGCCCATCAGCTTCAAGGTTCAACGTGTTGTGCATTCAGAGATGGTATTCTGCATACCTTGGTTGTAACGAGTGGTTATTTGAGTTACTGTTGCCTTTCTATAATCTCAAACCAGTCTGACCATTCTCCTCTGACCTCTGACATCAACAAGCCATTTTCGTCCACACAACTGCCGCTCACTGGATATTTTCTCTTTTTCAGACCATTCTCTGTAAACCCTAGAGATGGTTGTGCGTGAAAATCCCAGTAGATCAGCAGTTTTTGAAATACTCAGACCAGCCAGTCTGGCACCATCAACCATGCCACGTTTAAAGTCACTTAAATCCCCCTTGTTCACCATTCTGATGCTCGGTTTGAACTTCAGCAAGTCGTCTTCACCAAGTCTAGATGCCTAAATGCATTGAGTTGCTGCAATGTGATTGGCTGATTAGCAATTTGTGTTACCAAGCAATTGAACAAGTGTACCTAATAAAGTGGCCGGTGAGTGTATACAGTATATATATATATATATATATATATATATATATATATATATATATATATATATACACACACACATAGACATATATATATACTGTGCAAAATTTTTAGGCAGGTGTAAAAATATGCTGTAATTTAAGAATTATTTCAAAAATAGAAATAGCAATGTAAAAAATCTAAATTAAATTAATATTTGGTGTGACCCCCCCCCCCAGCCTTCCAAACAACATCAATTCTTCTAGGTAGACTTGCACAGTTTTTTAAGGAGCTTGTCGGATAGGCTGTTTCACAAATCTTGGAGAACTAACCACTGTTCTTATGTAGATTTAGGCAGCCTCAGTTGCTTCCCTCCCTTCATGTAATCCCACACAGGCTCAATAATGTTGAGATCAGAGCTCTGTGGGGGGACCATACCATCACTTCCTGGACTTTATGGTCTTCTTAACGCTAAGGAGAGTCCTTAATGACTTTGGCTCTGTGTTTGGGGTCATTGTCATGCTGCAGAATAAGTATGGTGCCAATCAAATGCCTTCCATTATGGTATGGCATGATGGATAAGTATCTGCCTGTACTTCTCAGGAGACCATTAATTCTGACCAAATCCCCAACTCCACTTGCAAGGAACCTCCAACATGCTTCACTGTTACCTGCAGAAACTCATTCTTGTACTGCTCCCCATCTATTTGGCAAACAAACTGTCTTTTGCTACAGCCAAATATTTAAAATGTTGACTCATCAGTCCAGTGCACCTGCTGCTATTTTTCTGCACCCCAGTTTTTGGCCTTGTTTCCACGTTGGAGGTCTTCCATGAAGACCGCTTCTGACCAGACTTCTACAAATGTTAGATGGTTTTACCAGGGTCCAACTAGTTTCTGTAAATTTTGAGGTGATGGCGCTGCTATACATCTTCGAATTGTGAAGGAAAATAAGCATGATATGTCTTTCATCTCCTGCACTAAGTTTTCTAGGCTGGACAGCACATCTGGAAATTTCTACTTGGAGAGACCTTAATGATGCAGTATAACAATCTTGTGTCTTGTTGCTGTTCTCAGTCTTTCCATGGTGTATGACCTTTGATATTAAACTGTCTTTAGCAACCTCACCATGTTAGCAGATTTTGTTTGTCCCTCATCCAATGTATCTACATATTAAATTGTTATTCAAGCACCGGTTTGGTATAATTTAATCATGCACCTTACCATATTGCGCAAGTGTACCTAGAAAAATGCTATTTTGAAGGCAAAGGGTGGTCAAACCAAATATTGATTTGATTTAGATTTTCCTT
Organism: Bombina bombina; assembly: GCF_027579735.1. Lineage (NCBI taxonomy): Eukaryota > Metazoa > Chordata > Amphibia > Anura > Bombinatoridae > Bombina > Bombina bombina. Next base: position 104,258,280 of record NC_069510.1, read on the forward strand.
CTGTTCATTCACTTTGCATTTTGTTAATTGACAAAAATAAAATATTAACATTTCTATTTTTAGAAGCATTATTACTTTACAAAAAAAATCTTACCTGCCTAAAACTTTTGCACAGTACTGTATATATACAGTTGTGCTCATAAGTGTACATACCCTGGCAGAATTTATGATTTATTGGCCATTTTTCAGAGAATATGAATGATAACACAAAAACTTTTCTTTCACTCATGATTAGTGTTTGGCTGAAGCCATTCATTATCAATCAACTGTGTTTACTCTTTTTAAATCATAATGACAACAGAAACTACCCAAATGACCCTGATCAAACGTTTACATACCCTGGTGATTTTGGCCTGATAACATGTACACAAGTTGACACAAAGGGGTTTGAATGGCTATTAAAGGTAACCATCCTCACCTGTGATCTGTTTCCTTGTAATTAGTGTGTGAGTATAAAAGGTCAATGAGTTTCTGGACTCCTGACAGACCCTTGCATCTTTCATCCAGTGCTGCACTGACGATTCTGGATTCTGAGTCATGGGGAAAGCAAAAGAATTGTCAAAGGATCTGTGGGAAAAGGTAGTTGAACTGTATAAAACAGGAAAGGGATATAAAAAGATATCCAAGGAATTGAGAATGCAAATCAGCAGTGTTCAAACTCTAATAAAGAAGTGGAAAATGAGGGGTTCTGTTGAAACCAAACCACGGTCAGGTAGACCAACAAAAATTTCAGCCACAACTGCCATGAAAATTGTTCGGGATGCAAAGACAAACCCACAAATAACTTCAGGTGAAATACAGGACATGTGGTGTGGCTGTTTCAAGATGCACAATAAGGAGGCACTTGAAGAAAGATGGGATGGGCTGCATGGTCGAGTCGCCAGAAGAAACCCATTACTACGCAAATGCCACAAAGTATCCCACTTACAATACGCCAAACAGCACAGAGATAAGCCTCAAACCTTCTGGCACAAAGTCATTTGGAGTGATGAGACCAAAATTGAGCTTTTTGGCCACAACCATAAACGCTACATTTGGAGAGGAGTCAACAAGGCCTATGATGAAAGGTACACCATTCCTACTGTGAAACACGGAGGTGGATCACTGATGTTTTGAGGATGTGTGAGCTACAAAGTCACAGGAAAGTTGGTCAGAATTGATGGCAAGATGAATGCAGTATGTTATCAAACAGAATGCCTCATTTTCCACTTCTTGATTAGAGTTTGAACACTGCTGATTTGCATTCTCAATTCCTTGGATATCTTTTTATATCCCTTTCCAGTTTCATACAGTTCAACTACCTTTTTCCCACAGATCCTTTGACAATTCTTTTTCTTTCCCCATGACTCAGAATCTAGAAACGTCAGTGCAGCAATGGATGAAAGATGCAAGGGTCTGTCAGGAGTCCAGAAACTCATTGACCTTTTATACACACACACTAATTACAAGCAAACAGATCACAGGTGAGGATAGTTACCTTTAATAGCCATTCAAACCCCTTTGTGTCAACTTGTGTGCATTTTATCATGCCAAAATCACCAGGGTATGTAAACTTTTAATCAGATTAATTTGGGTAGTTTCTGTTGTCATTATGATTTAAAAAGAGTAAACACAGTTGATTGATAATAAATGGCTTCAGCCAAACACTAACCATGAGTGAAAGAAAAGTTTTTGTGTTATCATTCATATTCTCTGAAAAATGGCCAAGAAATCATAAATTCTGCCAGGGTATGTAAACTTATGAGCACAACTGTACACACATATACAGACACAAACATGAATACATATATAGAAACACAAATATACAGACAAACACCTATATATACATGTATACACAAACACACATACAGGCACATACATTAATGCATATACAAACACACATACACAGACATATACATAAATGCATAAAAAACACACATATATAGACACACACATGAATACATATACAAAACACACTAGACACACACACATGAATGCATGTACAAAACAAACATATATAGGGGCATATTTATCAAGCTCCGTATAGAGCTTGATGCCCCGTGTTCCGGGCGAGCCTTCATACTCGCCGGAAACAGAAGTTATGAAACAGCGGTCTAGACCGCAGCTCCATAAACTGTCTGCCTGCTCTGAGGCGGCGGACAGAAATCAACCCGATCGAATACGATCAGGTTGATTGACACTTCCTGCTAGCGGCCGATTGGCCGCAAATCTGCAGGGGGGGGCATTGCACCAGCAATGATAAATGCTGACAGCGTATGCTGTCGGCATTTATCGATGTGCAGCGGACATGATCCGCAATATCGGATCATGTCCACTCGCACCATATTAAATAGGCCCCATAGACACACATAAAGGCAAATACAAACACACATATACAGACTAGGGGTGCGCATCTTCACTGGTCTCACGATTTGATTCGATTACGATTATCCTGTCAACTATTCGATTCCGCGATGCATCACGATTACTGCTCATGATTTCCATCAACAAATCCAAGCAGTCAGAAGAACTCCCTTTTTTGTTATCTGCTCTAAACAAAAAAGGACGTTTCCTGCATGTAGCAAAGTCTGAACATATCAGACAACAGAATTTATTTAGAACAGTAAATACTAAATGGCATCAAACTTTTAAGTAGTAGTGCAGTATACTTCTTCTTAAAAGAAAATATTTAAATGTAAATATTAACATGAAGGTCTTAATATGGAGGCAGGGCTGAGATTTGCAGGCTGGATGTGGTCATTTTTTTTAGCACGCAGCAGGTCTAAGAAGTAAAAGGTTCCGTATGCAAGGAATGTTGGGTGAGACTTTCTGCAGAAAGATTTGAGAGGGAGCAATATTCTGTTTTGGTGTGAGACCTAACCCCTGAGGAACTTGGATCAGATGTGCTGCATGAAGGTCTAGGTGCTTGAATTGATTATGTCTGGATGTGAGGTGTGCTATGACAAGAGCCATGTTCTGCATTATGTATTGGTGCGTAAGTTATACTGCAGCTGGGTTGAGCAGGGAATGTATGGTGCAGACTAGACATGGGTACTGGTATTTGGTTGTAAGTCCAGTGGGTGAGATGTGCTGCAGGCAACACTGGAAGGGTAATAGGTCAGAGAAGCTGATATGCTGCAGGTAGTGTTTGGGATTGATGTGTGATGGAGCTGGGAAGGGGGAGGTTGACATAACTAGAACCAGCTATCAGGCGGTGCTGGAGCCAGATATCAGTCATTGCTGTGTTACTGGGCTGTTGTTTTCTCTTGATACATTTATTCAAATGGTACTGGGGGTTATGCACTCCAGTAATTTGTGATGGTTCAGGGCTGTCTTACTGATGTGGTTTACTCTGGTGTTTTGACATACACTTGTGATCATTCAGTTCTGGCATTGTTGTCTTGCAGCACACTGTGTGTGGTTTGATAGGTTAGGCAGGTTCTCTAGATGTTTACCGCAGGGAATTGTAGAGTGTGCCTAATAGTGAGTCACCATGGAAAAAAGTCTGCATGCTCAAACATTATCCCAGGCTCTAATGGGGGCAGTGTTGTTTGACCCTTTCTTCATTATTTTGCCCCCTCCCTGTGACACCCTGCCTGCATCTGTGCTGGGAGAGGGAAGATAGGTCTAATAATACAGCCAATTCATAACTGCTAACAACTAGGAGCTTGGTAGTAAACTGATGCATGCATTGTGCTTTTGGGCAGATTTTGCAATCCCTAGAATGCCTAAAAATAGATGATGATGTTCTTAAAGTGCAGAAACATTTAGGCAGCATATGAACCTTTTCTGATGTAGCAACCACCAGTGTTGTGACCTTCTTTGGTGGGTGTTATATATAGTATATTCACCTGCAGGTGTATGAATTTTCTCCCTGATTTTCCCTTTTTACTTGTGCCTGTTTACCTAACCGTGCTGCTTTTTTATGTCCTGCTTTCCTGGAATTTACATCCTAGCATCTTTATTTATTGCTCTGTCCTACTGCTGCAGATCGACACTTGAAATACATCTTTGGCTGTCAGGGTAAATGATACCATGACGTGTTAAACTGCAAATGATGAGTATTTATTCTAATCTTTATGAAATAGAAATTTAGGTGTTAAAATATCTGCAGTTTTACACTATAATAAATACAGAGAAATTCATAGTATTATTAATATGCTAAAAAAATACAAAACCCATCTGAAAATGCTTTACCGTTGTCTGTATAGGGGACAGAAGCTGGCAAACCTTTGGGTACTACTAGTACATGCTAACTTCCTGACTAGGGAATGTATTTGAGCAGTTTTTTTTTTCTGATCAAAGGCTTGTGAAAATCACGTAATAGCGATCCTGGATGCGAGTCCCCACAATCTGACATCCGTTGATATGTGAAAGGCACAACACACCAGAACTATTACTAACTGTTACCGCAATAACCTTTGTCCCGCGTGCTCTGTTGTGCTTTGTATGGATAATTCCCAAGCAAGATGGAGCGCAGGGTCACGTGATGTTGCATAATAACGTCACTGACCTGAATCGATTCTGTTCTTCAATACATCGATGCAGCATCGTTCAAGGCCGCAGCATCGCAATGCATCAGGGTAACGATTAGTTTCACACAATTCACAAATACAGACACAAACACCTGAATATATATAAAAAACACAAATATACAGACACACACACATGAATGCAAATACAAACACACATAGACAAACACACATATACAGACACACACATGAATACATTTAAAAAAAACATGCGTATTGTTATTATAGTAGATCTGCCAAATGATTGTTTAATAATTGGCATTGATCTTCTTAAGCAATTAAGTACCGTAATTGATTGCATAAATAATATTATTTGGTTGCAAGTCAAAAGACCTATTAATTATGAACGGTCCAGCATACCTCACACCAGACATAACTGTCATGTGATGGAAGAGAAGCCAGATGCTGTTGAAATTCATTTTAGGAATAGTTCTGTATCTGAAATAACTGTCTTACAAATAGATGATCAGACTCCCCTAAGTGGCTCTGACTCCCCTAAGCTCAATGGTGCCGCACTCGTGTAAACTTCTTGAGACATGAAGTTACTTCTGAAGGGTTAAATCCCCAGAAGAAAAAGGTTGAAGCCATAATAAATTCTAAGAACCCAACTAACTTAAAGAAATTAAGATCATTCCTGGGTATGACAAATTATTCTCACAAATTTATTGATAATTATGCAGAATTAGCTAAACCACTGCTACATCTTCTTAAGAAGGATGTGATATGGCACTGGAGTGAGGCTCAAGAGACAGCCATAAGAAACCTGAAGAGGAAACTCACTCAAGCACCTTGCTTTGCTTACCCTGAAGGTTACACGGATGTAAGCATGATTGCTCTTTTTACCAAAAACACGATAATTTAAGCAGCCATTGCTTATGTGAGCAAAACTTTATCCCCAGGGGAAATAAAATTTAGTGATTGCGAAAAAGCTCTCTTATCTACTGTATGGGCTCTACAAAATTTCCGCAGTTATATACAGGGCAAGAAAATTATTGTAGAAACCGCCCACCAGCCTTTGCTATATCTGCAAAGTGAGAGAATAAGAGATGGGAACCTGTCCAATAGCTGCATAACAGCTTGGACTCTTTCCTTACAAGGTTAGCCTTTAGAAATTCGCTATAAGCAAAAAAAAAATAAAAAAATCAAGTTGCACAGGGGCTTGCTGAGCTCCATGATTGTACTGCTAAAGATCATGGGGAAGATTTAATAGAAGATGATTTCCTGGAGGAACAATTGCTTTCCCTCTATAAAATATACAATGAGGACCAGTGTCAAACATTACCTTGGGTATATGTTGATGGTTGTTCTTACCATGCCACTATTGATAATCAGAGCAGATTAGTTGCTGGCATTGGTATAGCTTGGGCAAATGGATCCCCAAATATTTCTGTAGGATTCAACATTGGACCAAGATCCAGTCAAGTAGCAAAACTCACTGCTAATTTAAAAACCATTGAAATGGCTATTGAACAAGGTATTCATGAATTTGTGATCATTACTGACTCAAATTATGTGCGTGACAGTTTTGTTGACTACCTGCCAACTTGGAAAAGAAATGGAATGCAGAAAACTAACAACAAACCAGTCAAACATGGTAAGTTGTTCTGCAAGATTGATAAATGAGTGGTTTCCAATGGGTTAACCATACACTGGAAAAAGACCAAGGGTCATTCCAGAATTCAAGGTCCTGAAAAGGAAGGCAATGATCTTGCAGATTAATTAGCCAAACAAGGAGCCATAACTGGAGAGTTTCTCAATATTGACCACTTAATGGGTGCAATTCACGTAGAAGCCATCACCAGAAATCAGGCTAAACAACAAAGTGAGCCTAACTTGGTACAATGGAGTCAGAATTCTCCTAGTGAGGACCTGATCACTAGTCAAAAAGAAGACCCCATTATGGTTATCTTCTATAAACACATACAAGACCCTGAAAACAACCCCATCTCAAAAGATGACTGTATTGGTAAGGAAGATCTTAGAATCTTAATGAAATCCAAATCACAATTCAAATTACAGGATGGTTTGTTAATTAGAACCTCCAAAACAGGTATCCAACAATGGGTGGTACCTACCTAGTTCAGGGGTCTCATGCTTCATCATGCCCACGATGCTCCCACATCTGGCCAACGTGGTGCCAAAATAACATATTAAATAACATATTAAATGTTGCATGACTATGCCTTTTGGCCACATATGTTGAAAGATATTCAAACCTACTGTCAAGGTTGTTTAATCTGTCCACAGTTCCAACCCACTGTGCCAATGCATAGAGCACCATTGCAGAAAAGGGGGATGGTAATGCCATGGTCAGATATACAAATTGGTTTTTTTGGTCCAGTAACTAGGTCATCAAGAGGTAACAGGTACATGTTGACAGTAACATGTCTATTCACTAAATGGGAAGAAAATGAGTGCACCTAACAATAGTGCTGAAACATGTGCAGCATTGCTCATCAACCACGTGTTTTCCAGATTTGGTTTACCCGAGCGAGTCAAATCCGATCGGGGGACCCACTTCACTAGGTAAGTGATGATCAAAATGTGGAAAATACCAGGGGTTAAAAGAAAGCTGCATATAGAGCTGCCTCTAGTGGTGGTGTAGAATGTTACAACCAGTCCTTTGTGAAAATCCTCAAACAGTTTGTGAGAGAAACAGGTAAGGACTGGGATGTAAAATTACCTCTAGTCCTAATGGCATTAAGAGCAACTCCAAGTAGTGTTACTAAGATGTCACCTTTTGAACTGATGACTGGTAGAAGAATGGTTCTACCTCAACATTTACTGTACCGTACATCAGACCAGAATTTAATAAATGCTGCTACGACACATCAATATGTGGAAAATTTAAGAAAGCATCTGCAATATGCTTTTGCTCAAAGGAATATACAGAAGGTAGCAACTGCTGCTAAAACGTATTATGACCTCAAGACTTCCAAAAAGGAATATGAAATTAATGATAAAGTTAGTCTTTATAACTTTGGAAGAGATCAAGTCAAGGAGAGGAAGTTTCTTCACTCATGGAAGGGTCCTTTTGTCATTACTGACAAAAAAATTCCAGTTGCCTATCTCAGCAGTGCCTCCAATAAAATGTTGATACGTCTCAGGAGTGTCCTCCAGTAATGTTGGTGTATTTATCAGCAGCAATTGCAACCAACATGTTACATATTGTAAATATGAATATTAATAATTAATAGCAGTATAAAATTATTGCCAGCGATATCTCCAATTAATATAGCAGAATCTTGTCAATACACTTCAGTAAGATGTTAAATCTCTGTAGTGTACCCCAAAATAAACACTATTGAGATATCTATTAATTTGCCAAACAATATTATTATTAAAATTAATATTTAATCTCAATATAAAATATTCCTAAATTCCAATCAGTTCATCTTTATATACACCTTGATTATATTTATGTAGTAGCTGAATATCACCTATGACCAGTTATATCTATCAATTGATACAATATTAGAATACAAAGCAGGCTGTAGAGATATTTAGATGAATTACTATTCACTAGATAACCTTAACTCGAAATGAATCACTTAACAAACATCCTACATTAATTTTACCAGAACAATTTGCATTTAACCAGCAACACTTAGTACTTTGCCAAAATATGGACTACTAACTTAACAATGCTTAGTTAACAATATAACCAATATATCACAGTAACTCAAACAAATTTATAAATATTATTGACTGACCCTTTTCTCAATAATAATTTTACTTAGCTCTAGAATATTTAATATATGAAATGCACTGGTCTATTTAATATCAGCGTTGCAACTATAAAGTACCCCTTTAAATACCAGCTTCAATTAAACTACAGCAATAAAGGATATGTTTGCTTTAAAACATTAAAAATATAAAACAACTGCTAATACATTACCAGTAACCAATATGAGAGTTCAATGTTCCAGATAACTCTATTGTCATTTGTGGGGAAATATTGCATCAGTTTTGGAAGAGAATTAAGCTCAATAATCTCTTATCCAGAAATAGGGTCCCAACAGGATTTGTTTTACAGAAAACTGTGTTTCCACACTCACGTTCCTGTGTAAGTAAAATGGCAGCAAGGCAGGATTGCAACAAGGACCACAGGCATGGCTTAGTCAGTCACCAAAATAAGCAGCAAAAGGCCCTTCTCTCTCTGTGCAAAGAGCTTTTGTCAGAGACTAGACTCCTCCCCATTTCGTAATCACCCAAAATAATATGGATATGCCCTTTGAGCCGGAGCTCACCTCTCATAGGTTACTGGGAAGTGTAGCTCCCCTAACAGCCAAATCTTTTGGCTGTAGTACTGGTTTTAGTCCATCTTGGGAACAACAACAGGAATGGGAATGAGACATGTACATTTTTAAAATATTTTTTTTCTCGATTACAGGGATATACAGGGAGTGCAGAATTATTAGGCAAGTTGTATTTTTGAGGATTAATTTTATTATTGAACAACAACCATGTTCTCAATGAACCCAAAAAACTCATTAATATCAAAGCTGAATAGTTTTGGAAGTAGTTTTTAGTTTGTTTTTAGTTATAGCTATTTTAGGGGGATATCTGTGTGTGCAGGTGACTATTACTGTGCATAATTATTAGGTAACTTAACAAAAAACAAATATATACCCATTTCAATTATTTATTTTTACCAGTGAAACCAATATAACATCTCAACATTCACAAATATACATTTCTGACATTCAAAAACAAAACAAAAACAAATCAGTGACCAATATAGCCACCTTTCTTTGCAAGGACACTCAAAAGCCTGCCATCCATGGATTCTGTCTGTTTTGATCTGTTCACCATCAACATTGCGTGCAGCAGCAACCACAGCCTCCCAGACACTGTTCAGAGAGGTGTACTGTTTTCCCTCCTTGTAAATCTCACATTTGATGATGGACCACAGGTTCTCAATGGGGTTCAGATCAGGTGAACAAGGAGGCCATGTCATTAGATTTTCTTCTTTTATACCCTTTCTTGTCAGCCACGCTGTGGAGTACTTGGACGTGTGTGATGGAGCATTGTCCTGCATGAAAATCATGTTTTTCTTGAAGGATGCATACTTCTTCCTGTACCACTGCTTGAAGAAGGTGTCTTCCAGAAACTGGCAGTAGGACTGGGAGTTGAGCTTGACTCCATCCTCAACCCGAAAAGGCCCCACAAGCTCATCTTTGATGATACCAGCCCAAACCAGTACTCCACCTCCACCTTGCTGGCGTCTGAGTTGGACTGGAGCTCTCTGCCCTTTACCAATCCAGCCACGGGCCCATCCATCTGGCCCATCAAGACTCACTCTCATTTCATCAGTCCATAAAACCTTAGAAAAATCAGTCTTGAGATATTTCTTGGCCCAGTCTTGACGTTTCAGCTTGTGTGTCTTGTTCAGTGGTGGGTGGTCGTCTTTCAGCCTTTCTTACCTTGGCCATGTCTCTGAGTATTGCACACCTTGTGCTTTTGGGCACTCCAGTGATGTTGCAGCTCTGAAATATGGCCAAACTGGTGGCAAGTGGCATCTTGGCAGCTGCACGCTTGACTTTTCTCAGTTCATGGGCAGTTATTTTGCGCCTTGGTTTTTCCACACGCTTCTTGCGACCCTGTTGACTATTTTGAATGAAACGTTTGATTGTTCAATGATCACGCTTCAGAAGCTTTGCAATTTTAAGAGTGCTGCATCCCTCTGCAAGATATCTCACTATTTTTGACTTTTCTGAGCCTGTCAAGTCCTTCTTTTGACCCATTTTGCCAAAGGAAAGGAAGTTGCCTAATAATTATGCACACCTGATATAGGGTGTTGATGTCATTAGACCACACCCCTTCTCATTACAGAGATGCACATCACCTAATATGCTTAATTGGTAGTAGGCTTTCGAGCCTATACAGCTTGGAGTAAGACAACATGCATAAAGAGGATGATGTGGTCAAAATACTCATTTGCCTAATAATTCTGCACTCCCTGTATATATTTATAAAATATCTATTTAATGCCCTCATAATTTCCTAGCCTTAATAAACTATTTGTTCATATGATGTGGGCTATCTAATATAATTTAGCATGTATTTTTGAGACTAAACATGGGTACACTTAGAATATATATATATATATATATATATATATATATATATATATATATATATGATATATATCTCCTACTATTTTATATCATATATATAGTCTGTAAGTAGCAGTCTGATGTGATTAATCATATAGCTATATTAATAAGTCATTATATTCTTAATTATTTGCTCTTCATAGAATCATATCATTTAATATCCTGGTATTACATTGCATTTTTGAGCATATCTCTATAATCCATACATACCTGCAAAAGAATTTTGTTGGAACCAATATCACCATAGATATATACATATATTTAACTTCATTATTATTGACTATATAATATATATATATATATATATATATATATATATATATATATATATATATATATATATATTTTATTTGAACTCATTCCTTAATAAGGTATAGGAATATGGTCTCATATCTATGATTATATGATTATAGTCACTGGGCAATTTATCTAGTATGTATTTATTTCAAAACCTCATTTTCACACCAGATTATGAAACTAAGAAAAATAAATGTAGTTTTATTCTGACACAGTTAAACATTTTAAATTCACCAATGCAGCTACCCACTGAATACAGCACACACTTATCTAATATATATTTAAGTTTTAAGATTTTAATTCTTATATAGATTCTAGCTTACACAGGGTTAAATATACTTTTAAAGTTTCTCCTGCTATTTTCCATAGAGACGTAGGTCTGAGCTTCGTGTATTTAAACTCAGCATAGGGTAATTAACACTTTGATGATAAGGCCCACATTCCCTGAGAATTTTTGTATATTCAAATATCAGTTCAGACTGAACGTCTGTTGTCTACAGGGGGCATCCTGAATTAGTTAAGTATCAGGGCAATTATTTTAATTTAGTTATTTAGAAATACATCAAAGTGCAGTCTGTATATTGAGTGTAGAGAGGGGTCTGGGCTGAAAAGTCTGATTTTAGAATTTAATGCAACTTACATTAGCCAGATTTTCATATACAAATTATATCTTTCTTTACATCATATATGTATGTATGTAAATATATGTATTACATAATGCAACTCACCTATTCCCTGATAATATACAGACACAGACACACGAATGCAAATACAAACACACATATACAGACCCACATAAATAAACATACAAGTACACAAATACAGACACAAACACAGGAACACATATAAAAAACACAAATATACAGACACACACACATGAATGCAAATACAAACACACATATACAGACCCATATGAATAAACATACAAGTACACAAATACAGACACAAACACATGAATACATATAAAAAACACACATGAATGCAAATACAAACACACATATACAGACACACACATGAATACATCTAGTAAGTTCCCACGGGAAGAGTGCCCTAAATTCCTTGTGTATTTGTTTGATAAATTTTGTTTGAAATATTGTATCATTGTTGTACTTTTATCTTTTGTACACATTGACAGCGCTGCAGAATTTGTTGGAGTTTTATAAATAAAGTATAATAATAATAGTAATAAAAAAACATAACGTATTCTTACCTGATAAATTATTCATTTTCTTGGTGGTGAGAGTCCACGATTCATAACTGTTGGGAATTCCTCATCTGTCCACCAGGTGGAGGCAAAGACACCCTACACCAAGAGATTTTATATCCCTCCTACTTCCCTGTACCTCACGGTACAAACTTAATTGCTCCCAACTAAAAAGAAAAAAAATAGAAGGTTTTTGGACTTTCACCACCAAGAAAGAAAGGAATTTATCAGGTAAGAATAAATTATGTTTTCTTTCTAAGGTTGTGAGAGTCCATGATTCCTTACTGTTGTGAATCAATAACCAAGCTGTGGAGTCCACGTACAATGGGAGGGACAAATAGGAAAGGCAGGCAGTAGTAGACATTGAATGAGTTGAGTGAGCTGTAATATGTAAAGGTGGCCTCCAAGTAAGCCCTAAGGATCAGACTCTTTAACCAAGAAGCTAAAGTTACAGAAGCAGCCTTCTGGCCCCTACATTTGCCAGATAACATAACGAATGAACTAGAGGAATTACGAAAATCCTTAGTAGTTGCAGATAGAACTTTAATGCCCTGATGACAACCAAATTATGCCGCAATCTCTACTTGGAAGATTTTGGATTTGGACAAAAAGACGGAACTACAATTTCTTAAATAATATTTTAAGAATAAACCATCTTTGGTAAAAAACTGGACAAACTACATAAAACTGCTTCATTCTGTTGAAACACCAGATACAGAGGATTACAAGAAAGGGCTAACAATTGAGATACCCTTCTAGCTGAAGAAATAGAAAACTAAAAGTTGGAAGATAAAAGCTGAAGGTGCAAAGAATGCATGGGTTCAAATTGTGGAGATTATAAAACTCTTAGTACCAAATTAAGACTCCATGGTGGAGAAATTGGTATGATCACAGGTCTAATTCTAACCAAGGCCTGAACAAAGGCTTGAATATCTGGACGTCGAGTCAACTTTCTATGTAAAAGGACAGAAAGCACAGAAATATGCCCTTTCAAAGTACTGGTCAACAAACCCTTGTCTAATTCATCTTGAAGAAATTATTAAATACTAATATAGCCAATAGTGGTTAAACTTAATGTTCCCCAGTACTGTTAAGAGACACTGTAGTACAATTGTCACAGACTTGTCATCAATAGGCTATGATGTAAACTTCTAAATGTAGCCTGGGGGCTGTGTGAACAAAGTTCTTACCCAGTGACTGCCCACTCCCCTGATCGTACCCTGAATTAAATGAAGGATTCACTAGAGAACCCATCCAGTACTGTAAAATACAGTAGAGGGAGTGCATCATTAGGCCTTAAAGAAGGAGGGTAAAGACCAGTCCCATCGAAACTAGAGGCAAGCTTGTGATCACAACTCAAACAGGAGAATTACATAGCACAGCCATTACTCTCCTATATACCTCTCTTCTAAGTTTCACCTTATGAGGGAAATAAAGGATTAAAAAGAAAATCCTGAGCACCACTATCTTCACCAGCTCCTAGAGAGGCAAAGAAAGACTGGAATTTACAGGGAAGTAGGAGATATATTAAAGCTCTTGTTGTAGGGTGACTTTGCCTCCTCCTGGAGGACAGGTGATGAATTCCCAACAGTAAGGAATCGTGGACTCTCACCACCTAAGAAATAAAACACATATACAGACATGAATACATATAAAAACACACTTGAATATATATACAAACACACATATACAGACACATGTGTTATGAGATGCTTATTCTATTTTCTTTATTTTATATGTTTAACCAAACTTTTCCTTTTCTTTTACTGAAGTCTTCTCTGAAACTGCAGATATATTACTTCTGTATTTCCCAGCAATTCACTTATAACCTAATAAGCTACGTATCTGCATTTTTCGTTCGAACAACTTGCTTCTAACCTAATAAGTTACACAAACATATAACTTTGTTTTGGCTTTTTCTCATAGATTGTTTTCTAAATGTCTTAAAATCAAGGCCTCTTTGTCTAGTATTATTTTTCCACCCCAATTAGCCTCTGGCCAAATTCCAAGAAAGCATATCTTACTAATTCTAATATAGAGAACCTGTTTTTTTAGCAACCACTAATCACGTGAGATTTATTAGCCAATTATCATCAGCCAATTAGCTCTCTGCTTTGTAAGGAACTGTAATAGTATAAAAATGCATGTAGATGAAAATGTGTTAGTCTTGCGTTGCTGTGTTTTTGTGCTAGGACACTGTTGCAACAGTGTAATAAAGATTACCTCTCCTGAGGTGAGCCCTTGTTTGATAAATATCTGGTCTGGACCTCTTATTACTGCAATTGAGACGAGCTCACTCACGACATATGGATACATATACAAAACAAACATATACAGATACACACATGAATGCATGTACAAACACACATATACAGACATACACTTACACATGAATGCATATACAAAAACATATATACAGATGTATACATGAATGCATAAGCAATCACACATAAGTACATATATAATACACACATATACAGACATGCACATAAATACATATACAAAGCACACATATACAGACGCACACATAAATGCATATACAAACACACATATACAGAAGCACACATAAATACATATACAAACACACATATACAGAAGCACACATAAATGCATATACAAACACACATATAGAGACACACATAAATACATATACAAAACACACATATACAAACATACACATGAATGCATATACAAACACACATATACAGACGCACACATGAATGCATGTATAAACACACATATAAAGACACACACATAAATTCATATACACAAAACACATTTACAGACACACACATGAATACATATACAAACACACATATAAAGAAACACACACGAATGCATATAGAAACACACATATAAAGACACACACATATACAGACATACATGAATGGATATACAAAATACACATATGCAGACACACATGAATGCATATACAAACACACATATAAAGACACACACATAAATACATTATAAACGCATATACAGACACACACAAATGAATATACAAAACACACATATACAGACACACATGGATACATATACAGGCACACACAAATGAATATACAAAACACACGTATACAGACACACATAAATACATATACACACATAAACAGATACACACACACACGTGTAAGCACAGATTGGACACACATTTTCTCACCAGGTTGTGGTTAGCAACGTTGGAATCATCCTCTGGGAAGGGAATGTAGACACCCAATGCTACACAGTTGGCAAATATAGTCATCAGAATGAGGATATCAAATGGTCTGAGAGAGAAGAGTTAAGGAATACAGCAAGACCTCGCACTTAGGACCCCACACATCCTACAATGACATGCATAAAGACATTACACTATATGTATGTACTATGTATGACCCACACATTTCACAAATGGCAGCTCCCATCACAGGAACCGTATTAGCTGCAATGTAAATGGCTGAGCCTTGTGTGTACTCACATCAGGGTGATATTATGAGACAATGGGGCCGATTTACCAATGTCTGGCAGACATGATACGCTGTAGCGTATCATGTCCGCCAGGCGTCGCTGAATGCCGACAGCATATGCTGTCGGCATCTAACATTGCACAAGCAGTTCTGGTGAACTGCTTGTGCAATGCCGCCCCCTGCAGATTTGCAAACAATTGGCTGCTAGCAGGGGGTGTCAATCAACCCAATCGTATAGGATCAGGCAGATTGATGTCCGCAGCCTCAGAGGCAGCGGACCAGTTAAGGAGCAGCGGTCTTAAGACCGCTGCTACATAACTGCTGTTTCCGGCGAGTCTAAAGGCATCAGGGGCCATTCTACCCTTGATAAATCGGCCCCAATGAATCCCATTACTGTCACTAATGCTGGTTGACCATACTGTACCTTCCACTGTATATGTTCACCCATTCTCTTTCTTTTTAATTTTTTGAGGTTCACACTATCCGCCTCTTCTCCCCTGTAACTCTCCGTGTTGCTGTTAACTATCGGCCCCCTGGCCCAGGACACAATTTGCACACTTCCTCTCTTGTAACGTCCCTTCTCTCATAATAGTGGATTACAACACACCGTTGACAATTCTAACATGCCTGCTGCCTCTAAACTTTTATCTCCTACCACCTCTTTTGGTCTGTCCAAGTGGACAACATCTTCTACCCACTGTGAGGGCAATTCAATTGACCTGGTCTTCACCAATCTCTGTGCCATTTACAACTTCTCTAACTTCCCCTTTTCACTATTTGATTAATAAAATTCCATAACGTTTTGGTTCCTATAGGAACTTTTATCAAATGGAACAAATTGAAAGGTGACATAATTCTGAGGTTTAAATAGATCTACATATTGAGATATAAACACTGCACCAATCAGAACAAACTAAAGTCAGAATTATTTAATAAATTAAACTTTTATATACATATAGGCTCTGCCTTGTGACCATTCCATTGCTTAACCCATTGATACTTAGAAAGATTGGACTGCCTGCCTGTTACTGACCCCTACTCTGCCTTGTGACCATTCCATTGCTTAACCCATTGATATTTAGAAAGATTGGACTGCCTGCCTGTTACTGACCCCTACTCTGCCTTGTGACCATTCCATTGCTTAACCCTTTGATACTCAGAAAGATTAGACTGCCTGCCTGTTGCTGACCCCTGCTCTGCCTTGTGACCATTCCATTGCTTAACACTTTGATTCTCAGAAAGACTGGACTGCCTGCCTGTGACTGAACCCTGCTCTGCCTTGTGTCCATCCCTTTTGCTTAGCTCTTTTTGTTTCTCAGGAGCTAGTACTGCTTGCTTGCTTTTGAGCCCTACTCGGCTCTGTGACCTTCTCCTTGTTATCCCTTTGTTGCTCAGATTATTGTCGGACTTTAGCTTTTCCTGTCCTACCCCATTCCCTCAATCCTTTAAATCTAGTTCTGGGGTTCTTCCTTATCTTTCCACTTGATGCTGGGATAAGAAGACTTCTGGCCAGGATTGATCTGATAAGGAAATATCCCACGAACATTACAGAGAGACAGTCCATTTTAGTAGCAGTTTTGTACATATGTGTATTGCAAAACTGCTACTATTCAAAATGAAAATGCATTGATGCACATTTCCAGTTTGAGTTTTATAGCCCTTTAAAAAATTCACTGTTAGGACAAGAAACCAAAACAAACAAAAAACTATTTGTTCTTAGTACTGTGACAGAACCCAAGGCATAGTAATGGAAGGTGTCTATATTCCCTCAAAAGTGTTGCAGTGCTCCACCCCGCAGTTTGCAAGTAGCACATTATGTCAAAAAGTCCAGTCCAGGAATTCTGTCTGACTCAGCTAGTTACTCACCTGCATGTGGTAATTAACAGCAGGTGCTAATAAAATCCCCAGTCAGGGGTTGAGAGGTAGATTTGCCTGCAGTAAAGGAAAACTGCAAACACTCTCCTGAGAGACTGAGAGGAATTATCTCTAAAGGACAAAGTTTGAAAGGTCTGTGCAATATTACTTTTGTGAAAAGCTACTTAGTGCAGACAGTTGTACTTGTTAGTAAGTGCTCAGTGGAGCAAGCCTCTTTTGTTTTGTTTATGTTTATTTTGCCTGTTTTTTGCCAGACCTGATAATAAACAGACTGTATTTTATAAAGCTACAACCTTGTGTGGTGTTTCCAGCTTTGAGGACTGTGTGTTTCCAAGATCCCAGGTCACATATGGTGGAGAATACGGGCAACACACTAATAGTCTGTTAAGGAAAACAGAATTTATGTTTACCTGATAAATTACTTTCTCCAACGGTGTGTCCGGTCCACGGCGTCATCCTTACTTGTGGGATATTCTCCTCCCCAACAGGAAATGGCAAAGAGCCCAGCAAAGCTGGTCACATGATCCCTCCTAGGCTCCGCCTTCCCCAGTCATTCGACCGACGTAAAGGAGGAATATTTGCATAGGAGAAACCATATGATACCGTGGTGACTGTAGTTAAAGAAAATAAATTATCAGACCTGATTAAAAAACCAGGGCGGGCCGTGGACCGGACACACCGTTGGAGAAAGTAATTTATCAGGTAAACATAAATTCTGTTTTCTCCAACATAGGTGTGTCCGGTCCACGGCGTCATCCTTACTTGTGGGAACCAATACCAAAGCTTTAGGACACGGATGAAGGGAGGGAGCAAATCAGGTCACCTAGATGGAAGGCACCATGGCTTGCAAAACCTTTCTCCCAAAAATAGCCTCAGAAGAAGCAAAAGTATCAAACTTGTAAAATTTAGTAAAAGTGTGCAGTGAAGACCAAGTCGCTGCCGTACATATCTGATCAACAGAAGCCTCGTTCTTGAAGGCCCATGTGGAAGCCACAGCCCTAGTGGAATGAGCTGTGATTCTGTCAGGAGGCTGCCGTCCGGCAGTCTCGTAAGCCAATCTGATGATGCTTTTAATCCAAAAAGAGAGAGAGGTAGAAGTTGCTTTTTGACCTCTCCTTTTACCAGAATAAACAACAAACAAGGAAGATGTTTGTCTAAAATCCTTTGTAGCATCTAAATAGAATTTTAGAGCACGAACAACATCCAAATTGTGCAACAAACGTTCCTTCTTTGAAACTGGATTCGGACACAAAGAAGGCACGACTATCTCCTGGTTAATGTTTTTGTTAGAAACAACTTTCGGAAGAAAACCAGGTTTAGTACGTAAAACCACCTTATCTGCATGGAACACCAGATAAGGAGGAGAACACTGCAGAGCAGATAATGCTGAAACTCTTCTAGCAGAAGAAATTGCAACCAAAAACAAAACTTTCCAAGATAATAACTTAATATCAACGGAATGTAAGGGTTCAAACGGAACCCCCTGAAGAACTGAAAGAACTAAATTGAGACTCCAAGGAGGAGTCAAAGGTTTGTAAACAGGCTTGATTCTAACCAGAGCCTGAACAAAGGCTTGAACATCTGGCACAGCTGCCAGCTTTTTGTGAAGTAACACAGACAAGGCAGAAATCTGTCCCTTCAAGGAACTTGCAGATAATCCTTTCTCCAAACCTTCTTGAAGAAAGGATAGAATCTTAGGAATTTTTACCTTGTCCCAAGGGAATCCTTTAGATTCACACCAACAGATATATTTTTTCCATATTTTGTGGTAAATTTTTCTAGTTACAGGCTTTCTGGCCTGAACAAGAGTATCAATGACAGAATCTGAGAATCCTCGCTTTGATAAGATCAAGCGTTCAATCTCCAAGCAGTCAGTTGGAGTGAGACCAGATTCGGATGTTCGAACGGACCTTGAACAAGAAGGTCTCGTCTCAAAGGTAGCTTCCATGGTGGAGCCGATGACATATTCACCAGGTCTGCATACCAAGTCCTGCGTGGCCACGCAGGAGCTATCAAGATCACCGATGCCCTCTCCTGATTGATCCTGGCTACCAGCCTGGGGATGAGAGGAAACGGCGGGAATACATAAGCTAGTTTGAAGGTCCAAGGTGCTACTAGTGCATCTACTAGAGTCGCCTTGGGATCCCTGGATCTGGACCCGTAGCAAGGAACCTTGAAGTTCTGACGAGAGGCCATCAGATCCATGTCTGGAATGCCCCACCGTTGAGTAATTTGGGCAAAGATTTCCGGATGGAGTTCCCACTCCCCCGGATGAAATGTCTGACGACTCAGAAAATCCGCTTCCCAATTTTCCACTCCTGGGATGTGGATTGCAGACAAGTGGCAGGAGTGAGTCTCCGCCCATTGAATGATTTTGGTCACTTCTTCCATCGCCAGGGAACTCCTTGTTCCCCCCTGATGGTTGATGTACGCAACAGTTGTCATGTTGTCTGATTGAAACCGTATGAACTTGGCCTTTGCTAGCTGAGGCCAAGCCTTGAGAGCATTGAATATCGCTCTCAGTTCCAGAATATTTATCGGTAGAAGAGATTCTTCCCGAGACCAAAGACCCTGAGCTTTCAGGGGTCCCCAGACCGCGCCCCAGCCCACCAGACTGGCGTCGGTCGTGACAATGACCCACTCTGGTCTGCGGAAGCTCATCCCCTGTGACAGGTTGTCCAGGGACAGCCACCAACGGAGTGAATCTCTGGTCCTCTGATTTACTTGTATCGTCGGAGACAAGTCTGTATAGTCCCCATTCCACTGACTGAGCATGCACAGTTGTAATGGTCTTAGATGAATGCGCGCAAAAGGAACTATGTCCATTGCCGCTACCATCAAACCTATTACTTCCATGCACTGCGCTATGGAAGGAAGAGGAACAGAATGAAGTATTTGACAAGAGTTCAGAAGTTTTGTTTTTCTGGCCTCTGTCAGAAAAATCCTCATTTCTAAGGAGTCTATTATTGTTCCCAAGAAGGGAACCCTTGTTGACGGAGATAGAGAACTCTTTTCTACGTTCACTTTCCATCCGTGAGATCTGAGAAAGGCCAGGACAATGTCCGTGTGAGCCTTTGCTTGAGGAAGGGACGACGCTTGAATCAGAATGTCGTCCAAGTAAGGTACTACTGCAATGCCCCTTGGTCTTAGCACCGCTAGAAGGGACCCTAGTACCTTTGTGAAAATCCTTGGAGCAGTGGCTAATCCGAACGGAAGTGCCACAAACTGGTAATGCTTGTCCAGGAATGCGAACCTTAGGAACCGATGATGTTCCTTGTGGATAGGAATATGTAGATACGCATCCTTTAAATCCACCGTGGTCATGAATTGACCTTCCTGGATGGAAGGAAGAATTGTTCGAATGGTTTCCATTTTGAACGATGGAACCTTGAGAAACTTGTTTAGGATCTTGAGATCTAAGATTGGTCTGAACGTTCCCTCTTTTTTGGGAACTACGAACAGATTGGAGTAGAACCCCATCCCTTGTTCTCCTAATGGAACAGGATGAATCACTCCCATTTTTAACAGGTCTTCTACACAATGCAAGAATGCCTGTTTTTTTATGTGGTCTGAAGACAATTGAGACCTGTGGAACCTCCCCCTTGGGGGAAGCCCCTTGAATTCCAGAAGATAACCTTGGGAGACTATTTCTAGCGCCCAAGGATCCAGAACATCTCTTGCCCAAGCCTGAGCGAAGAGAGAGAGTCTGCCCCCCACCAGATCCGGTCCCGGATCGGGGGCCAACATCTCATGCTGTCTTGGTAGCAGTGGCAGGTTTCTTGGCCTGCTTTCCTTTGTTCCAGCCTTGCATTGGTCTCCAGGCTGGTTTGGCTTGAGAAGTATTACCCTCCTGCTTAGAGGACGTAGCACTTGGGGCTGGTCCGTTTCTGCGAAAGGGACGAAAATTAAATTAATTATTTTTGGCCTTGAAAGACCTATCCTGAGGAAGGGCGTGGCCCTTGCCCCCAGTGATATCAGAGATAATCTCTTTCAAGTCAGGGCCAAACAGCGTTTTCCCCTTGAAAGGAATGTTAAGCAATTTGTTCTTGGAAGACGCATCCGCTGACCAAGATTTTAACCAAAGCGCTCTGCGCGCCACAATAGCAAACCCAGAATTTTTCGCCGCTAACCTAGCCAATTGCAAAGTGGCGTCTAGGGTGAAAGAATTAGCCAATTTGAGAGCACGGATTCTGTCCATAATCTCCTCATAAGAAGAAGAATTATTAGTGATCGCCTTTTCTAGCTCATCGAACCAGAAACACGCGGCTGTAGTGACAGGGACAATGCATGAAATTGGTTGTAGAAGGTAACCTTGCTGAACAAACATCTTTTTAAGCAAACCTTCTAATTTTTTATCCATAGGATCTTTGAAAGCACAACTATCTTCTATGGGTATAGTGGTGCGTTTGTTTAGAGTAGAAACCGCCCCCTCGACCTTGGGGACTGTCTGCCATAAGTCCTTTCTGGGGTCGACCATAGGAAACAATTTTTTAAATATGGGGGGAGGGACGAAAGGTATACCGGGCCTTTCCCATTCTTTATTTACAATGTCCGCCACCCGCTTGGGTATAGGAAAAGCTTCGGGGGGCCCCGGGACCTCTAGGAACTTGTCCATTTTACATAGTTTCTCTGGAATGACCAAATTCTCACAATCATCCAGAGTGGATAACACCTCCTTAAGCAGAGCGCGGAGATGTTCCAACTTAAATTTAAATGTAATCACATCAGGTTCAGCTTGTTGAGAAATTTTCCCTGAATCTGAAATTTCTCCCTCAGACAAAACCTCCCTGGCCCCCTCAGACTGGTGTAGGGGCCCTTCAGAAACAATATCATCAGCGTCCTCATGCTCTTCAGTATTTTCTAAAACAGAGCAGTCGCGCTTTCGCTGATAAGTGGGCATTTTGGCTAAAATGTTTTTGATAGAATTATCCATTACAGCCGTTAATTGTTGCATAGTAAGGAGTATTGGCGCGCTAGATGTACTAGGGGCCTCCTGTGTGGGCAAGACTGGTGTAGACGAAGGAGGGGATGATGCAGTACCATGCTTACTCCCCTCACTTGAGGAATCATCTTGGGCATCATTTTCTCTAAATTTTGTGTCACATAAATCACATCTATTTAAATGAGAAGGAACCTTGGCTTCCCCACATTCAGAACACAGTCTATCTGGTAGTTCAGACATGTTAAACAGGCATAAACTTGATAACAAAGTACAAAAAACGTTTTAAAATAAAACCGTTACTGTCACTTTAAATTTTAAACTGAACACACTTTATTACTGCAATTGCGAAAAAGTATGAAGGAATTGTTCAAAATTCACCAAAATTTCACCACAGTGTCTTAAAACCTTAAAAGTATTGCACACCAAATTTGGAAGCTTTAACCCTTAAAATAACGGAACCGGAGCCGTTTTTATATTTAACCCCTTTACAGTCCTTGGTATCTGCTTTGCTGAGACCCAACCAAGCCCAAAGGGGAATACGATACCAAATGACGCCTTCAGAAAGTCTTTTCTATGTATCAGAGCTCCTCACACATGCATCTGCATGTCATGCTTCTCAAAAACAAGTGCGCAATACAGGCGCGAAAATGAGACTCTGCCTATGATTAGGGAAAGCCCCTAGAGAATAAGGTGTCCAATACAGTGCCTGCCGGTTATTTTACAAAATTCCCAAGATTAAAATAATTCCTCAAGGCTATGGAGTATAAAATATGTTTATATATAAATCGATATAGCCCAGAAAATGTCTACAGTCTTAAAAAGCCCTTGTGAAGCCCTTTTTTTCTGTCTGTAATAAAAATGGCTTACCGGATCCCATAGGGAAAATGACAGCTTCCAGCATTACATCGTCTTGTTAGAATGTGTCATACCTCAAGCAGCAAAAGTCTGCTCACTGTTCCCCCAACTGAAGTTAATTCCTCTCAACAGTCCTGTGTGGAACAGCCATCGATTTTAGTAACGGTTGCTAAAATCATTTTCCTCTTACAAACAGAAATCTTCATCTCTTTTCTGTTTCAGAGTAAATAGTACATACCAGCACTATTTTAAAATAACAAACTCTTGATTGAATAATAAAAACTACAGTTAAACACTAAAAAACTCTAAGCCATCTCCGTGGAGATGTTGCCTGTACAACGGCAAAGAGAATGACTGGGGAAGGCGGAGCCTAGGAGGGATCATGTGACCAGCTTTGCTGGGCTCTTTGCCATTTCCTGTTGGGGAGGAGAATATCCCACAAGTAAGGATGACGCCGTAGACCGGACACACCTATGTTGGAGAAACAATACCACACTTAAAATGGAGGAAGTTGTAAAGGCTTTACTACAGGCTACGGCCTCACAGCAACAGGCCACTGCCACACAGCAGCAAGCTACTGCCAGCCAGCAAGAAAATATTGCAGTGCTACAAAAACTGGTATTAACACAAAGAGAGGAACAGCAGAATATCGACACACTGTATTAAATCTGGCACATAGCCACATACTTGGGAGGCACTTGGGGATTGAAAAAACCAGAGAGAGAATTCTTAGGAGGTTTTATTGGCCAGGTGTAATGGCATCTATCACAAACTATTGTTCTTCTTGTCCTGAATGCCAATTAACTGCCCCTCTTACAGCATACCGTAGCCCCTTGGTACCCTTACCCATAATTGAGGTCCCATTTGAACGCATTGGTATGGATTTTGTGGGTCCTCTTGTAAAGTCTGCAAGGGGGCACCAGTATATATTGGTAATAGTAGACTATGCTACACGTTACCCTGAGGCAATACCCATGCGTACTACTTCAGCAAAAGCAATTGCTAAGGAGTTAATGTTAATGTTCAGCCGTGTTGGGATTCCCAAAGAAATATTAACAGACCAAGGCACTCCATTTATGTCGAGAATTACAAAGGAGTTGTGTAATCTTCTTCATATAAAGCATCTGAAAACATCCGTATATCACCCACAAACTGATGGTCTGGTAGAACGATTTAATAAAACACTAAAGGCTATGCTCAAAAAAGTAATTGATAAAGATGGGAAAAACTGGGATTTCCTTTTGCCTTATTTAATGTTTTCCATCCGAGAGGTCCCTCAAGCTTCTACTGGGTTTTCGCCCTTTGAACTTTTGTATGGAAGACACCCCAGAGGGTTGCTAGACATAGCTAAGGAGACTTGGGAACAGGAGTCAACCCCTCACAGAAGTGTGATTGAACATATAACTCAGATGCAGGATCGAATGACAGCCATTATGCCCATAGTTAGAGAACACATGGAAAATGCCCAACAACACCAGCAGAACAGCTATAATAGAAATGCCAGGGTTCGTGTGTTTAATCCAGGAGACAGAGTACTAGTCCTGGTTCCCACTGTAGAGAACACATTTTTGGCAACATGGCATGGGCCATATGAAGTCATTGACAGAGTGGGGGAAGTAAATTACAAAGTAAGACAGCCTGGGAGGCGAAAGGAGGTACAGATTTACCATGTGAATTTACTTAAACCTTGGAAAGAGAGAGAAACACTTGTGGCTATAAAAACAGCAGACCTCCCTACAATGGAGGAGAATGAACCCGTAGTCAATATCTCAGAAACCCTGACTATCCACCAGAAGAGGGAGGTAAAAGACTTCATCAGATTAAATAAAGATGTTTTCTCCTCAGTCCCAGGAAGAACTACGATAATAGAGCATGACATTGTCACTGAACCGGGAAAAAGGATAAATCTAAAGCCATATAGAATACCTGAAGCCCGGAGGGAAGCAATCAAATTGGAAGTAAAGAAAATGCTGGACCTTGGGGTAATTGAAGAATCCCAAAGTGACTGGAGTAGCCCAATTGTGCTTGTACCAAAGCCTGATGGCACAATCAGGTTTTGTAATGATTACCGGAAGCTGAATGCAATATCCAAGTTTGATGCATACCCCATGCCAAGGGTTGATGAACTTGTGGAGAGACTCGGGAGAGCCAGGTACCTTACCACATTGGATTTGACCAAGGGTTATTGGCAAGTGCCGCTTACAGGACGGGCAAAGGAAAAGACTGCCTTCTCTACTCCAGATGGGCTCTTCCAATACAAGGTGTTACCTTTTGGCCTACATGGTGCTCCAGCAACATTTCAAAGAATGATGGACCGGATCTTAAGGCCACATGCTCATTATGCTGCAGCTTACTTAGATGACGTGGTCATACATAGCGAAGATTGGGAGTCTCACTTGCCAAAAGTGCAAGCTGTCCTTAATTCCATAAGAAATGCCGGTCTGACAGCAAATCCGAGTAAATGTACCATTGGCTTGGAGGAGGCCAAGTATCTGGGCTATTCCATTGGAAGAGGAATAGTAAAGCCACAACTTGCTAAAGTTGAAGCCATAAGGAATTGGCCACGACCTATGACGAAGAAACAGGTCAGAACATTTCTTGGGCTTGTTGGCTACTACAGAAGGTTTATCTCCAACTTTGCTACTATAGCGGGTCCTTTAACTGACCTCACTAAAGCAAAAGCTCCAGTAATAGTGAAATGGTCCTCTGAAGCTGAACAGGCATTTCAAAATCTCAAGGAAGCCATCTGTAGACAACCAGTGTTAGTCACCCCTGATTTTTCAAAGGAGTTTGTTTTACAGACGGATGCCTCTGATGTTGGGCTTGGAGCAGTGCTTTCCCAGGAAACTCAAAGTGAAGAGCACCCAATACTATACCTGAGCCGGAAACTTCAACCTAGAGAAAAGAACTATTCAATTGTTGAAAAGGAGTGTTTAGCAATTAAATGGGCTGTTGAAACTCTCAAATATTATTTGTTGGGCAGAAAATTTAGACTAGTTACTGATCATGCACCTCTCAAATGGATGAGTCAAAATAAGGATAATAATAGAAGAGTTACACGCTGGTTCCTTAGTTTGCAACCCTATCTCTTCTCAGTAGAACACAGGGCAGGAAGTAAACAGGGTAATGCTGATGGCCTTTCACGTATGCATACGCTTTTGGCCATGGTCGCTCACCCCACTAGGTCTGAGCTGGCGGGGAGGATGTGTGACAGAACCCAAGGCATAGTAATGGAAGGTGTCTATATTCCCTCAAAAGTGTTGCAGTGCTCCACCCCGCAGTTTGCAAGTAGCACATTATGTCAAAAAGTCCAGTCCAGGAATTCTGTCTGACTCAGCTAGTTACTCACCTGCATGTGGTAATTAACAGCAGGTGCTAATAAAATCCCCAGTCAGGGGTTGAGAGGTAGATTTGCCTGCAGTAAAGGAAAACTGCAAACACTCTCCTGAGAGACTGAGAGGAATTATCTCTAAAGGACAAAGTTTGAAAGGTCTGTGCAATATTACTTTTGTGAAAAGCTACTTAGTGCAGACAGTTGTACTTGTTAGTAAGTGCTCAGTGGAGCAAGCCTCTTTTGTTTTGTTTATGTTTATTTTGCCTGTTTTTTTGCCAGACCTGATAATAAACAGACTGTATTTTATAAAGCTACAACCTTGTGTGGTGTTTCCAGCTTTGAGGACTGTGTGTTTCCAAGATCCCAGGTCACAGTACCTACAAATGCTAAACTATTTGTTAGTAACCAATTGGTCTCTTTGGAGTATCTGTCTCAATCTTAGTAAAGACGTTTCTTTTATTCTAATTACACATGTGCTCATTTTCGTTTTTGTTTCTTGTTTGTAAATTTGAACTAATTGTGACCGGAATTCATTCATCAATTAAACAAATTTTGCTCATTAACTAGATGAGGAAATATTACAAAATTACTTAATGTAGTTTCTCCCAAGATAGGATAAATGAAATAATTGAATGTTGTAAAATGAGTTTAGTTAATTTAAGCATTTAAAGCAAATTTAGTTCATAATAATGGTTATTAATTTTGCTAGAGAATAATTGTAACAGATATGCGCAAGCAATATCAGGTTTATTGCGGCTGTTCGTGCGCGTCGGATGTGGCGCTCATATTACAAATAGAAAGTAAATGCGATAGTTAGAGCGCAATTTAATTTAAAATGAGTCTGGATAGCACGACCTCAGAGCAATGGTTAACTAAATGTAGCTCGCTCCCACTACTAGACCTGAGAGATGAGGGTGCTACATTTAGTTCAATAGTGAGATCACAGTGTGCTCGCGAACTGCTTATAAAAAGAAGGCATGATCAAAAGAGCCCGGAGAGGAGACAAGGTAATTATAACTTTAGGGGATAAAATCTCTCAAAACCTTTTGATTTTACAAGCTATCGCTAAGATAATGCTACATAATTCTGCTCTATGTGTAGAATTATGTAACATTATATTTTACAGTAAAGAAACCAGGGAGAACTGCCTCTATACAATACCTAGCAAAGCATTAGCAGCAGTAACATTAAGCGGCTGAAACGGCGTCTAAGACGCTAAAGGTACAGGCTTCAGGCGTGGAATGTTAAACACACACAGTCACAAGGAAATAAAGTTGAGGCTCTTCGGTCCGCTAAACTCACTGTGTATTCATGCGTAAACCTGAGGATATCCCCATACCACCACGGTTTCTCAAGGGGTCGCGATGAACCGCTTGTTTCTCCTTCAGATCCACCTTCTAGGTAGTGTTGACTGGGCTCCTCTCTGGCGCCAATCAGTCTCCAGACCAGCTGGTTACAGCCTTACTTTTACTGCCGCTGCTGTCACAGTGTAAACCTGGTAAAATGTAATCAAGCATCTCCATGCTTGTATAGATATACAATAAACAAGGGATGCCAGGTTTAGATAGATTTAAAGTTGTTCTTTATTCTTCAAACATAAAAAAATGATCATGTAGAGTCTGGGTCTGACGCGTTTCGGCTTCTCAAGCATGACTTAATCATAGACCATACCATACAGTTACCGGTCTATAGCTTAAATAGACCATCGTTACCATGGTGCACTAACACAGAGCAATTAACCCCTCAAATACACTTTTACAATCCTATTTATCCTTTATGCATGGTTAACATTCTCAGCTTGTACAATGAACAATTTTAAACATTATAACTATTCACAAAAAATTCATATATAGATAAGTATAAGTATATACTGCTCAGTTTCCAATGTTAATACAATTAATGAACGAGTTACTACACTTCCCAAAAGTTTATATACTGATTATACAATTCATTTGCATCTATCCTGTTACAATATTTATCCAATACATGAGCGAAGTTGAAGATAACCCAGAGAATTTGATTACAAACTGTACAGTACATATAATACATTTATATTTTCCTGTTTTAATACTATCTACATTTCTGGCAATATTTTCATTTTAAAGCTATACAATTTATAGACTACATATATAGATCTCCCAATATGCTTTTCCAATTAATAGGAACACTTTTATACATGCTCCGCAACCCATTTTAATCCAAATGCATATATTTGATATATGGATATCAATATTATGTTTCTAGATCCATTTTATGTAACAACATTGCATTGCAACTAGTGGAACTTTATCATATATTATTGTTTGATACAAAATAGTGACACTTGTAGTGATGAAATTATTTAGAGGAATTATTCAAAATACTAGTTTTAACCAAAGAAGGGTTTTAAAACCCATATTGTCAAAGGCACCACTTTAATCCTTTGTGTCTTATTCCCAATAATTAATCACATCAAACTCTGAATTGTAACCTCTTAAAATTTGAGTTTTTAACTCGTATATCCAATATACCGCCTGGCTTCTCAGTATATTTAGTCTATTACCTCCTCTAAATGTTTTATTACTTTCTCTATTGCATTCCATTTAAATGTTCTCAGATTCTGGTCGTGTTCCTCAAGAAAATGTTTTGCTAAGGCTGAACATGAGTTTTAAGTTTCAATATATGTCATGTGTTCTCTAATATGGGGGTATTACATCCCGTATGGCTATCCCAATATACAGTCCAGTATGTTCAGTGCATTCTATGAGATAAATAACAAACTCTGAGGAGCAATTTATGCAACCCGTCACATTAAATTCTTCATCTGTTACATGTGATTTAAAAGTCTTGGTGATATGGCAGTAGATGTGGCAGTAGACGCTGTCGTGCCTGTGGACATATAAATATCACCAAGACGTTTAAATCACATGTAACAGGTGAAGAATTTATTGTGACGGGTTGCATTAATTGTTCCTCAGAGTTTGTTATTTATCTGATAGAATGCACTGAAGAAACTGGACTGTATGTTGGGATGACCACACGGGACGTAAGACCCCGTATTAGAGAACACATGACATATATTGAAACTTAAAACTCATGTTCGTCCTTAGCAAAACATTTTCTTGAGGAACACGACCAGAATCTGAGAACATTTAAATGGAATGCAATAGAGAAAGTTAATAAAACATCTAGAGGAGGTAATAGACTAAATATACTGAGAAGACAGGAGGTATATTGGATAAACAAGTTAAAAACTCAAATTTTAAGAGGTTACAATTCAGAGTTTGATGTGATTAATTATTGGGAATAAGAAACAAAGGATGAAACTTTGACAATATGGGATTTAAAACCATTCTTTGGTTAAAACTAGTATTTTGAATAATTCCTCTAAATAATTTCATCAAACCGAAATAGTCACTCTTTTGTATCAAACAATAATACGGTATATGATAACTTTCCACTAGTTTTTATTTACTTTATATTGCATGATAGTGTTATTCTACTGTTGTAAACTATGGATTAACAAATACAACATCGATATCTCTGTATGAGAATAGATTCTAATAGCTTTTATTAGCAATATGTTGCAATGCAATGTTATTTGTTACATAAAATGGATCTATAAACATAATATTCATATCCATACATCAAACATATGCATTTGGATTAAAATAGGTTGCTGAGCATGTATAAAAGTGTCCCTATTAATTGGAAAAGCATATTGGGAGATCTATATACAGTGGAGAAAAAAAGTATTTAGTCAGCCACCAATTGTGCAAGTTCTCCCACTTAAGAAGATGAGAGAGGCCTGTAATTTTCATCATAGGTATACCTCAACTATGAGAGACAAAATGTGGAAAAAAATCCAGACAATCACATTGTCTGATTTGGAAAGAATTTATTTGCAAATTATGGTGGAAATTAAGTATTTGGTCAATATCAAAAGTTCACCTCAATACTTTGTTATATATCCTTTGTTGGCAATGACAGAGGTCAAATGTTTTCTGTAAGTCTTCACAAGGTTGTCACACACTGTTGCTGGTATGTTGGCCCATTCCTGCATGCAGATCTCCTCTAGAGCAGTGATGTTTTGGGGCTGTCGCTGGGCAACACGGACTTTCAACTCCCTCCAAAGGTTTTCTATGGGGTTGAGATCTGGAGACTGGCTAGGCCACTCCAGGACCTTGAAATGCTTCTTACGAAGCCACTCCTTCGTTGCCCAGGCGGTGTGTTTGGGATCATTGTCATGCTGAAAGACCCAGCCACATTTCATCTTCAATGCCCTTGCTGATGGAAGGAGGTTTGCACTCAAAATTTCACGATACATGGCCCCATTCATTCTTTCATGTACACAGATCAGTCGTCCTGTTCCCTTTGCAGAGAAACAGCCCCAAAGCATGATGTTGCCACCCCATGCTTCACAGTAGGTATGGTGTTCTCTCTCCTCCAAACACGACAAGTTGTGTTTCTACCAAACAGTTCTACTTTGGTTTCATCTGACCATATGACATTCTCCCAATCCGCTTCTAGATCATCCAAATGCTCTCTAGCATACTTCAGACGGGTCCGGACATGTACTGGCTTAAGCAGGGGGAAACGTCTGGCACTGCAGGATCTGAGTCCCTGGCAGCGTAGTGTGTTACTGATGGTAGCCTTTGTTACGTTGGTCCAGCTCTCTGCAGGTCATTCACTAGGTCCCCCCATGTGGTTCTGGGATGCTCACCGTTCTTGTGATCATTTTGACCCCACGGGGTGAGATCTTGCGTGGAGCCCCAGATCGAGGGAGATTATCAGTGGTCTTGTATGTCTTCCATTTTCTAATTATTGCTCCCACAGTTGATTTCTTCACACCAAGCTGCTTGCCTATTGCAGATTCAGTCTTCCCAGCCTGGTGCAGGTCTACAATTTTGTTTCTGGTGTCCTTCAACAGCTCTTTGGTCTTCACCATAGTGGAGTTTGGAGTGTGACTGTTTGAGGTTGTGGACAGGTGTCTTTTATACTGATAACAAGTTCAAACAGGTGCCATTAATACAGGTAATGAGTGGAGGACAGAGGAGCCTCTTAAAGAAGAAGATACAGGTATATGAGAGCCAGAAATCTTGCTTGTTTGTAGGTGACCAAATACTTATTTTCCACCATAATATGCAAATAAATTCTTTCCAAATCAGACAATGTGATTGTCTGGATTTGTTTCCACACTTTGTCTCTCACAGTTGAGGTATACCTATGATGAAAATTACAGGCCTCTCTCATCTTCTTAAGTGGGAGAACTTGCACAATTGGTGGCTGACTAAATACTTTTTTTTCCCCACTGTATGTAGTCTATAAATTGTATAGCTTTAAAATGAAAATATTAAAAGAAATTTAGATAGTATTACAACAGGAAAAATATAAATGTATTATATGTACTGTACAGTTTGTAATCAAATTCTCTGGGTTATCTTCAACTTCGCTCATGTATTGGATAAATATTGTAACAGGATAGATGCAAATGAATTGTATAATCAGTATATAAACTTTTGGGAAGTGTATTAACTTGTTCATTAATTGTATCAACATTGGAAACTGAGCGGTATATACTTATACTTATCTATATATACATATTTTGTGAATAGTTATAATGTTTAATACTGTTCATTTTACAAGCTGAGAATGTTAACCATGGAAAAAGGATAAATAGGATTGTAAAAGTGTATTTGAGGGGTTAATTGCTCTTTGTTAGTGCACCATGGTATGTATGGTATGGTCTAAAATTACTGCACGCTTGAGAAGCCAAAACGCGTCAGACCAAGCCTCTATATGAAAATGTTTATGGTTGAAGAATAAAGAACGACTTTCAATCTATCTAAACCTGGCATCCCTTGTTTATTGTATATTATATTTTACATTTACTGTCCCATTAAGAATGTTACAAGGACAAAATATATTACTGTACAAGCATAGCCGCATAATTATTATTTTTTTTTAAAGTGTATATACTGTATATATATATATATATATATATATATATATAATATATATATATATATATATATAAATATATATATATATATATATATTATAATTCTATCTTCTGTTCCTCTGTCCCTCTTTATTTCCTCTTTTGGCTGGGCTGTGACATAGAGAGTAGTCCCACCCACTTTCTACATAGGCTTCCAAAGGGCTTTTAAAAGGGCTGGACTTCAAGAGTGTCATATGACACGCACACTGATTGAATGTTCATTGGAATTGTCATTATAAAAAAAAAATCATCCCATCCCAGTGGGCTAGCATAGCATTGTAATAGAAGCATTACTACAGGCACGGATTTAACCCTTTTCATGGATAGATAAAAAAAAAAGTACACATATAACCTCTACATAGGCTTCCTTAGGGCTTTCAAAAGGGTTGGACTTCAAGAGTGTCATACGACACACACACTGATTGGATGTTCATTGGAATTGTCATAAAAAAAATAATTAATCCCATTGGGCCGGCATAGCATTGTAATAGAAGCATTACTACAGGCACAGATTTAACCCTTTTCATGGATAGATTATAAAAAAAAAAAGGTACACATATGCTTTTTTAATGGCAAAGATTACATTCATGGCATTGGATTAGCTAAAGTTTACCATCACTCTTTAACTCAATGTAAAATATCTTTTTTTTTTATCCTCTGCATAGAATTTTATCACTATAAAAGCCATTACACAACACCTTTTAAAAGGACCACTAAATGCAGTAGAATTCCATAATTAGCACGTGTATAATAAAAAGACACACTTAGGGGCCTATTTATCAAATGTCTTGCGGACCTGATCCGACAGTGCAGATCAGGTCTACAAGACATCGCTGAATGCGGAGAGCAATACGCTCTCCGTATTCAGCATTGCACCAGCAGCTCACAAGAGCTTCTGGTGCAACGCCGCCACCTGCAGACTCGCGGCCAATCGCCCGCCAGCAGGGGGGTGTCAATTAACCCGATCGTACTCAATCGGGTTGAATTCTGGCAATTCCTGTCTGCCTGCTCAGAGAAGGCGGACAGGGTTATGGAGCAGCGGTCTTTAGACCGTTGCTTCATAACTGCTGTTTCTGGCGAGTCTGAAGACTCGCCAGGAACACGGGCCGTCAAGCTCCGTTCGGAGCTTGATAGATAGGCCCCATACTCTCAATTTCAAAATAAGCAGAAAAGTTTTTTTCTGACAAATGTATTTTTACCCCATTTGCCGGCCCCCTGTGTCATGTGACAGCCATCAGCCAATCACAGACTAGTATACGTATACGTGCTAACCCATGTCACTAACTGTCTTTCTTGCATCTCTTCATGGATGTCCTCTTACCTTACCTTAAGCTAAATCTCTCCAAAACTGAGCTCCTTATTTTTGATCAGTCAAAAGCCCCTGTTGATATGATGATGCCATGCTACTAACAACAGGTCACATGGGGTCTAGGCTAATATTAGTAATGGTTGTTCCAATAACACAACAAAGCATGTTTTGTCTACAAACAAAGGATACTTCCACTCTACGATGCTGATGCACGCTCTTCGGATGGGATTATTGAGGTGCAAGCAAAAAAGAGCCCTTGGGTTCCTGTGCACTCCGCCACCTCCCTGGTTCTTGTGTTTACTGTAGTGTTGCCTCTTCTTGTGAGCCTGGGAGCTGGTTGTGGAGTTGAGCGTGTCTGTTCCATTCATAGCCGTGGCGTCTATGGAGTACCTCCAGCAGGCGAGGGCCGCCTCCGCCCCACTCATGAATGGCTCTGCCTCCTCATTGGAGTAGAGGGGAGGGGGGCCTGGAAAGGAGGACAACTACTTAATGATTGTACTAGGTGGTACCAGAGATTTATGTGCAGCCTTTTTATACTAAGAATCCAAAAAGGTTACTCACATAACTGTGTGCTATTCATTTCAGTACAATAAAAAAAGCTGTTCTCCAGTGATATAATGTTAAAGGGACAGTCAAGTCAAA
This sequence comes from Bombina bombina, assembly GCF_027579735.1. Taxonomy (NCBI): domain Eukaryota; kingdom Metazoa; phylum Chordata; class Amphibia; order Anura; family Bombinatoridae; genus Bombina; species Bombina bombina. The sequence goes on from NC_069510.1 coordinate 104,292,794, forward strand.
CAATTGTACTGTCTTAAAAGATAGATAATCCCTTTATTACCCATTCCCCAAATTTTGCACAGAAAACATCCTTATATTAATACACTTTTTACCTCTGTGATTACTTGTTTCTAAGCCTCTTCTGACGGCCCCCTGATCACATGACTTTAAATGTATTATCTATTGACTTGGATTTAAGCCATTTAGTGCTGTGTTGTTAGAATCCACGGGGGTCAGCACAATGTTATCTATATGGCTCACATGAACAAGCTTCCCCTGTTGTGAAAAGCAAATACAAAAGCATGTGATCATGGGGCTGTCTTTATGGACTTAGAAACAGGCAGACATTTAGAGGTTTAAAGGTTATAAAGTATATTAATATAACCATGTTGGTTGTGCAAAGCTGGGGAATGGGTAGTAATGGCGTTATCTATATTTTTAAACAATAACAATTTTTGTGTTGACTGTCCCTTTAATATGTAAGCACAGAGAAAGCACAACATCTAAACAGTATTCCTTCCTCAACAGTGATATTTAAAGGGACAGTCTACTCCAGAATTTGTATTGTTTAAAAATATAGATAATCCCTTTATTACTCATTTCCTAGTTTGGCACAACCAACACTGTTATATTAATACACTTTTTACCTCTGTGATTACCAGATTTCTAAGCCTCTGCAGACTTCCCACTTATCTCAGTTTTTTGTATACAGACTTGCATTGTAGCCAATCAGTGCTGACTCTTAAATAACTCCACAGGAGTGAGCACAATGTTATCTATATGACACACGTGAACTTGCAGTGTCTGTCAAAATGCACTAAGATAAGAGGCAGTTCAACATCTTAGAAATTAGCATATGAGCCCTAGGTTAAGCTTCCCACAAAGAATTCCAAGAGAGCAAAGCAAATTTGATGATAAAAGTAAATTGGAAATTTGTTTAAAATTGCATGCCCTATTGGAATCATGAAAGTTTAATTTTAACTAGACTGTCCCTTTAAGCAACACAAACTGAACGACAAATATAGTGACAGATTTATATACAGACGGCTAGTTGCTCTTCGGATAGATTACAATATGAAATTCTAAGTGCCCAAGAGAATTTTTCATTAGGTGAGACCCTTGTTGTACTTTTGAAATTTATGTGACACCCCTGTATTATTTTTTATGTACCTATGACACCCTGTGTATAAGCAGTATTAGACCATTTCTATTGTTATAAACCTCTGAAGAAATATCATCATAAGTAGGGTTATAAAAAGAGCAGGAATGTTACCTTTATGAAAACACCTTTCTGGCGAAGTTTAAAAGCAATGTAAGTACAGTATACATTCCAACGCTGTTCTGTGAGTAATTCACAAAATATAGGAAGTTTTTAAAACCTGCTTAAATGGAGATGAAACACAACATTTTTGTTTCAGGATTTAGATAGAGCATATTATTTTGCATATTGATGACGAACCTGGCTTCCTACAATTGTTTGCGTGTTTGTAAAGTTTAAGCACCAGCGCAATATCCTGTACGACGCTGCTGCCCTGGGCCTCCCTCTGCCATGATCTCGTTAACAGTAGCGAGGTTGCGCTATTTCTGCATGCCCCATAAATGGGGCAGTGCAGAAATAGAGTTGCAGAGTTACTGATGCAGAGAGACACTCTGTGTCCCTCTCTGCACCAGGTAGCGGTGTTGAGATTGTTGGTGGTGTGGGAGGGTTAGGAGGGAGACGGGTGGGCGGCCCATTGCTGGAGGGGAGAGGGAGGGGTGGTAATGGTTGGAACCGCTACACTGCAGAAAAGAATAAATGCTGAGAGCAGCAGGAAGGAGGAGGAGAGAGAAGGAGGGAAGGGGGGGGGGGGGTCCTAAAGTGGAGGGGGGGATTAGAGGGTAGGAAAATGATCTTGGAGGGGGAGGTGGGGTAAATGAGGGGGGGGGGATCTACACTATAGAAAAAAAATGTTTTTTTTTATTAAAAGAAAAATGATAGAAAACTGGATACTGGCAGAGATTAGTCAGAGGGGGGAGGTTTAGAGAGCTTTTTGGGAGGGATCAGGGAGGTGGGAAAGTAAGGGGGTAATCCTACACTAAATAAAAATAAAAAAAAGGTCTAAAACTGCATAATGGCAGACTGTCTGCCATTGGGGTGACCAGTGGGGGTGGGGGAGGGAAGAGAGCTGTTTGAGAGAGAGATCAGTTAGCGATCATGAGGTGGGAAGGTAATCTCAACACTAAAGCTAAAATTAATTTTACAAACTACCTGATTAACTCCTTAACTGCTGGGAACAATAAAAGTGTGGTGCACAGCTGCAATTAGCTGCCTTCTAATTACCAAAAAGCAATGGCAAAGCCATATAAGTCTGCAATTTCTGAACAAAGGATCCCAGAGATGCTTTTGCAACCATTAGTGCCATGATTGCACAAGCTGTTTGTAAATAATTTCAGTGAGAAACCTAACATTTGTGAAAAAGTTAACAATTTTTTTTATTTGATTTAATTTGGCGGTGAAATGGTGGCATGAAATATACCAAAATGGGCCTAGATCAATACTTTGGGTTGTCTACTAAAAAAATATATAGTTTTCATAGGTAAATTTAAAAAAAACAAGACTCTATTTCTGTTTAAATGTAGTGATGGCAAAAATGCTAAAAATGCTCTGGTCTTTTGGGGTTAGTTTTAGGGGCCTATCTATCAAGCTCCATATGGAGCTTGAATCCCCGTGTTTCTGGGGAGCCTTCAGACTCGCCAGAAACACAAGTTATGGAGCAGCGGTCTAAAGACCACTGCTCCATAACCTGTCCGCCTGCTCTGAGGAGGCGGACAGACATCACGGCAATTCAACCCAATCGAATGCGATCGGATTCATTAACACCCCCCTGCTAGCGGCCGCGAATCTGCAGGGGCGGCGTTCCAAGAGCAGTTCACAAGAGCTGCTGGTGCAATGCTGAATGCGGAGAGCGTATTGCTCTCCGCATTCATTGAGGTCTGTCGGACATGATCCGCAATGTCGGATCATGTCCGACAGGCCTTTCATAAATAGGCCCCTTTGTCTGAAATGTCCGGTCCTTAAGGGGTTAATGAAACAAAGTGCCCCTGTATTTTTAGATACTGGGCTTTACAATCACTTTACCTGCTTTTTCAAAAAAGGATACCTAGAGAACAAAGTAAATTTGATAGTGAAAATAAATTGTAAAGTATTATTTAATGTTCCACTCTATCTGAATCGTGAAAGAAAAAATTTGTGTTTCATGTCCATTTAAGATTTATAGGTAATCGTATGGTTAAAAGAGGTTGTACTCTGAGAAAGAAATCTATTTCAGATGTTTTCAGCCCTAATTCTGAGTGCTGGGGCCTGTGGCAAACCACATTTACAATCACCTATACAGGTTTATAATTTGCTTTTTAACACACCACTACATCATACAATGTACAACATACAGATATTATAATGCCTTTGACTACGTACCATAATGCATTGCAATACACCACAACCTATAAAAAAAAGTCCAACAGAGATGTCTGTTGCAGAGTATTTAAAGGGACAGTCTACTCCAGAATTTTTATTGTTTAAAAAAATAGATAATTCTTTTAATACCCATTTCCCAGTTTTGCATAAGCAGCACAGCTATATTAATACACTTTTTACCTCTGTGATAACCTTGTGTCTAAGCAGACTGTCCCAATATTTCAGTTCTATTGACAGACTTGCATTTTAGCCAATCGGTGCAGACTCATAAATAACTCCACAGGAGTGAGCACAATGTTATCTATACGGCACATATGAACTAGCGCTGTCTAGCTATAAAAAAACTGACCAAATGCATTGAGATAAGTGGTGGCCTTCAAGGGTTTAGAAAATAAGCATATGAGCCTACCTAGATTTAGCTTTCAACAAAGAATATCAAGATAACAAAGCAAATTTGAAGATAAAAATAAATTAAAAAGTTGTTTAAAATTGCATGCCCTATCTGAATCATAAAAGATTAATTTTGACTAGAACGTCCCTTTAAAGCAACACTTTGAGGAATCCTGTGTGGAATCTTTCATAGATAAAATCTGCAAACTCAGAGAGATTTAGTGAATTTAGACAAGTTATAAGATGCAGTGAAGACATTCAGATACAGCATGGATAGTCAGACTCATTGACATTATGTCACATACATTGATGTCATGATTAGAGAGCGTTACACGTGTCACTAAGGTAACTACAACGTACCCGCTGACAACCACACCGAGTATACTATTCTTGCTTATAAACAGTTAAAAAAAACACTCTATAACACACAATATAGCCGGCCTCCTAAAGGGAATACATAAATACCCCAGTATAGAGCCATAGCCCATCCCTTTACATACCTTTATCATTTTCCTCTGTCTGGGACATCCTGCTCAGACTGTCGGTATCAGTGGATCTGCAGGTCTGTGGGTAAAGTTAATTAATTTCCTAGAGCTATACCCGTCTGTTGGGCAGCATCCGTACGGACTCCCTGTTTGCTCACTCCAGTGCTTAGGAGGAGGCTGCAGGATACAGAGAGATTAGGGCACAGATGGAGTGAGACGAACTGTCATAAACTGTAGGCAGAGGAGGATACATGGGCGATCTGATAGCTACAAAGGTGCTTTATAGTGATCTGGTCCCTGTTGTCAAGTGAAGGTGAAAAAGTATATCCCCATATTATTCATTCTCCAGATTCTGCTGGGTTCCCCCCAGCTGACACTGCTCCTTGCCCCCCTCCCGTATGACAGGGGATTACCACAGATTGAATGCTGAGCTTTAAAACAGGTGGGGGAGGGACCTGGGATTTCTGTGACATAGGACATATATGCAGAGAGCAGAGACTGGCAGTTATACAGAGAGACTAAGTCGTAAACAGAGGGCAGATTTACAGGTTTAATATAAACAGATATCTCACATATAAAACAGATACATAAATAGAGGCAAGCATGGCAGTGTCTGAACATTTACATGTGAAACATAACAAAGCGAACAGAATAAATATTTGTTAGTTTTGTTTATTCGTAATTAATAATTGTATTTAGCTAATTTAATTACAATTTAACATAAAATTGTATAATTACACTTAGGGCAAGATTTATCAATTTGCAAGAGGACAGGATTCCCACTTGATCGCAAATTGAGGGGCGGATATGTTCCCCATATTTATCATAGCACGAGGAAACACTTGTGCAATAACGCCCCCTACCCTTATGCAACTAATTGTGAGAAAGTAGGGCTTGTCAATCACCCTAGTCAAATGAATCGGGGGTGATTTTCATCTGCCAACTCCAGTTTCGCGAGATAGTTTATAAAGCAGCGGTTTAAACCATTGCTTCATAAATATCAGATGCAAGCTCAGATGAGCGAGCCTGCAACCAATCGGGGCATTCGCCTCATCATAAATCTTGCACTTTTATTATTTACCTTGTCGCAAATTTAGATTTGCAACTAGTGCTGTTGATTGCATACGACTATTAATAGCCCTTTAACATCACATCCCTTTAATTGTTGATATATACTGAGTGTGCATATATAAAACATTATTATGTATGCAGACCTTTTGTAATGCAGCCCTGCTGATATACTGTATACTGTGCATGCCTTCAATCAAACACAACAAGATACAAACAAGGGCAACATGTTTGAGAGTGCGGTCCGTTTCCGTGTTTTGTAAGTGTCTAGGGAGATTACAGAGTCTGTGTCACCGTTGTTGGTATCTCAGTTTGTTTGGTTGAACGCAAGCATTGTGTGGCATAGATTAGGGACCCAGAAAGTAAGAGACCTTGACACGGGCCTATCACCATTTGGCCAAATGCTGTAACTTACTCTTCCATTTTGCTTTTAATCTAGCTGTGTGCTTGCAAGAGAGTGCCAGACTTTCTATGTGTCACTGAAATTCTGAAGGACTCCAATGGAGGCCTCAGTGAGATACTGGCCCTGACTGATTATTCAGGGTTGTGTTTGATACTAAAATTTCCTTGCCTTACCAATCTCGCAATGTCTCCTGCAGCTGAATGTGCAAGCATTTCACAAACTCTATAATAGCCTCTATGTAAATTGGCACCAGAGCATATGCTAAAATCTACATGCCAATACATTTTTAAAAACATTTGGGGTCGATTTATCAAAGGCTTTGCCAGCCTTCGCCCCCCCCCCTACAGGTTCTCACAAGAAAACCTGCAGTCCGTATTTAACAAGCAGCGGTCACCAGACAGCTGCTTCCCTAACCTCTTCTCGCTGTCCACTTTTAGGTGGCGAATTTACATCTCTCCGATCTTGTCCGACCGGGAGATTGACAGCTACTGCCCGCGCGTGATTGGCTGTGCGCGGGAAGGGGGCGGCGTTGCACAAGAGCACAAAATTGTGTTCTTGTACAATGCTGAATTCCGGCAGTGGAATTCAGCCCGCCAGAGGCGAGCTGCAGCAGACAGGGGCGTGTATGTACGCCCCTGTCTGCCGCAGCTTGATAAATCAACCCCTTTGCCTGCGAGGGAGTATTGTTTAATTATGCATTTATGTTTTTTACATATACTGCTCTTTTACAGATATAAATACATTTCCATTGCACACAATGTAATGTTCCCTAGCATGTAAATAAGTAAATTTAATTCCAAAAATATTTCTACATGGCGTCCCAATATCACATGTGCCATAATTTTACATACCATTTAATCATTGTGAAAGGTAGACTGAAAAAGTCAAAGAAACCAGATCTCAAACAGACTCACTCTTCTTAAACTTATAGTATTGATTAATTACTGAATGCCAATAGGCACCCATCAGATTAAAGAGATGTATCATTAGATTTATTTATCAACCTACAACAACAAAAGTAAAGATACGTATGAAATAAAGAAATATATTTAAACAATTGTTTTTCTCTACTCATCTTTGGACAGAATATCAGATACGTTGTGATATTTGAGAAGAGCTCTAATTAGAAATAGTTTGATGAGGTATTAGAAAAAAAAACCACACACACATTTATTTTAAGAAATTTGAACTAATAGAAAGTTTTAAGAAATTTGCTCTAATATAAATTAATCAAATTTAGAGATTTTTGAACTTTTTAGCAAAACCACTCATATGCCAGTTTAACTTGTGCTACTCTCACTGTAGGGGGCCGATTTATTAAAGTGCGGTCGGACATGATACGATGTAGCGTATCATGTCAGCCGCACATCGATACATTTATCGATGCACCAGCAGTTCTGTTTCCGGCGAGCCTGAAGGCTCACGCGGAAACAGCAACATCAAGCTCCATTCAGAGCTTGATTATTCAGCCCCTAACAGGCCCATTTATCAAGCTCCGTATGGAGCTTGAAGGGCCGTGTTTCTGGCGAGTCTTCAGACTCGCCAGAAACACAAGTTATGAAGCAGCGGTCTAAAGACCGCTGCTTCATAACCCTGTCCGCCTGCTCTGAGCAGGCGGACAGGAACCGCCGGAAATCAACCCGATCGAATACGATCGGGTTGATTGACAGCTCCCTGCTGGCGGCCGATTGGCCGCGAGTCAGCAGGGGGCGGCGTTGCACCAGCAGCTCTTGTGAGCTGCTGGTGCAATGTTAAATGTGGAGAGCGTATTGCTCTCCGCATTTAGCGAGGTCTTGCGGACCTGATCCGCAGTGTCGGATCAGGTCCGCAAGCCCTTTGATAAATGGGCCCCTAAGAGTGAAACCTTCTGGGAGGGCTGATATTTATAAGTATTTGTCAGCGTACGTAAATTAAAGGGACATAAAATCCAAATGTTTTTCTTTCATGATTCAGATAGATCATACAATTTTAAACAACTTTTTAATTTACTTCTATTATCTAATTTGCTTTGTTTTCTTGTTAGCCTTTGTTGGAAAGCATATCTAGATATACTTAGGAGCTTGGAGCTAGCTGCTGATTGGTGGCTGAACTTGTATGCCCATTCTCATTGGTTTACAAATGTGTTTAGCTAGCTCCCAGGAGTGCATTGCTTCTTCTTCAGTAAAAAGATACCAAGAGAATAAAGCAAAAATTGATAGAAGTAAATTGGATAGTTATTTAAAAATGTATAATCTATCTGAATCGTGAAAGCACATTTTTGGGTTTCATCTCCTTTAAAAAATAGTTCTAAGATTTGGAAAGATATGGGGCAACATCTATGGTAGCAGACCTGATTATAGTGTAAATTATCCAATATAGAAAATCAGATGGCAGCACTCCAGATTAATAAAAGATGTATAATTTATTCACATCTACTCCAAATAGAAAACAGAACAACAACGACGTTCCGGGTGTTACCCCTTAATCATGTTGCATACATCACATACAAGAATTGCACCTTATAAACCATAAATCCCTCCCCTAATCACACTTAACACACCTGTGTGTATAACCTCTAAGGTAAATACAATGTATATTAAAAAAGGGGGAAATATATAGGGGCGCTGTTACCAACTAAAGGGATCGGAATTAGTCGTGAGGATACAAATTTCCCAAATGTACAAAAAACAAATAACCAATGTGAAATATATTTCCAATGTTGGGTACAATTGTGGGAACCACAAATATATTATGCGGTAATATAAACAAATTTGCAAAAGTAGGGAATAAGAAAGGGCACTATTTGCCAGCTGTAGGGATCGTGATTTATCAGTGGTAATATACCAGTGTTTAAATAGACTTATAGGGATTACTTTGTATATTTGGTTGGCTATTTGCCTAAACCGTGCAGAGGATGGTTCAAACTTGAATAAAATTATGTGAGTCTACAATTCAATTTAAAGTGCTGAAACGCAGCTAAAAAAATTTTTTTTAATGTGTGGATCTATTTATCAGTGAAAAAGAGTGTTATTTATAGATATGGGAGATTAATCCTAAGTTAAGTACAAGGTGTATGTGTGATGTTACAACATTAATAAAAATAATAAACTCCTAATATACTGTGCTAGTGTACTAATAAAATTACTAAGAACCTGTGTGTAGGAAATGACATATGTGAACTAAGAAAAAAGAATAGTTTGAGGAGATAAAAATACAATTACATATGGTTTATTAAAATGTATTAATAAGAACAGATTAATAATTACCAATTGGTATCTGGTATGGCTGTGGGACATCTCCCAAATAAAAAAACAAAATAGAACTAAAAAAAGTTTTTTGACAATAGAAATATTGTTTAAAAACACTGAGAAATGTGTATATTGTGCACAACCAATGTAAAATAGAAGATTATCTAGCTATATATATCCAAATTAGTTGACACTAAAGTTCGTATGTTTCAATGTTGCAATTTAAAATTATAAATCTGTTGCATAAAGTCACTTTTTTATATCCCAACTGTAACCTTGATTTACTACAAACTTTGTGTGACTACTTCAGCTGAGTAGATAACATTTCATACTAGGATGGCTCAGATCGTGGTTTTTCCTTAGAGATTTGCAGACTGCTCTTAGTGCTATGCACGCAGTAAAGAATGACATATGATAAACTCCAAAGTTAAACAAGGTTTGTTAAAAGCACACCTTCAGTTAACGTTACCAGATTATTTGTTTTAAAGCAGTTCTACTTCCAGTTTTTCAAAAATTTTTAGACTGTAGTATCAAGTCTGCTTACTGTTTCACCGGAGTTCTCCCTGCTCTGCTGTCTATGCTCGGCGTCTGACATCACGCTCTTCTGTGGGAGGTTGTCTTCCGGAAAAAAGCTGTTTGCAATCCTGAGGTAATAGAGTCAGTCATTATTTTCTAGGCCAGTAAACCTAGAAAATAATGTTATATAATTCTGCAGAGGGCAGGTCTGAAAAAACCCTTTTTTTTTAATAAAAAATGCCCGGCAATATTAGGTTACATAAAGCTAGCACTAAAATAATGTTATATAATTCTGCACTATGTGTCTTCATTCTCTTGGTATCATTTGTTGAAGGAGCAACAATGCACTACTGCATCGGGTGAGCCAATGACAAGAGGCTTATATGTGCAGTAACCAATCAGTAGCTTAGCTCCCATTACTGCATTGATGTTCCTGAGTTCACCTAAATATACTTCTTTTTAGCAAAAGGATACCAAGATAATGAAGTAAATTAATGAAGTAATTATATTTTGACTTTACTGTCTCTTTAATATATAATGACACCTCAGTTCCAACAGTTCTCAATCAGATTTTGCAAGTATTAATTTGTTTTTAAAGTATTACATTTGAGAAAAATATTAACACCAAGATGAATTCACTAATAAAAATATTTAGGATTCAAATGCTTCTTTATCAATTTGTTCTAAAAATATTGAGCACTAGGTTAAAGCTAAATAAAATGCTCTTTCACAAAAACTGAAGTTGAGATTAAAATATTTAAATTTGTTGCTTTTATTTTCATTTATTTAGTTAGTTATTTAATTTTTTTTTTTCCCAACCACAGTATTCTTGACAAAAGCGCTTACCATAGTCATAGCTTTTTCAACCACTCACCAAACTGATATTAAATAGCAAGATTGCATTTGCTTAAAGGGACACTGAACCCAAAAAATGTTTTCACGATTCAGATAGAGCATAACATTTTAAGCAACTTTCTAGTTTACTCCTATTATCAATTTTTCTTTGTTCTCTTGCTATCTTTATTTTAAAAGCAGGAATGTAAATCTTAGCAGCCAGCCCATTTTAGGTTCAGGGCTAGGGATGGGCGAATGTTTCTAAAAATTCGAAATTTAAAACGAATTTTGATACATTCGTTCGCTCGAATCGAATTTCGAATGTTTATATAACATTCTAACATTCTATTTTCGTTTTCAAATTTTTCAATAAAATTCGAAAATATTCATTCAAATACTAGAATGTTTAGCTATGTATTCATTCAATTTCGAAATGTAATATTCAAATTTGAATGTGACATTCAAATTCGAAATATTATTTCTAGTCTACAACTGTGTTTAATAAATGTAATATTCGAATTTGAATGCTACATTCGGATGTCACATTCGAATTTGAAATAGTATTTCTTTTCTAATACTGTGTTTTAAATGTAATATTCGAATTCGAAAGTGATATTCGATTCGAATGTGACATTCGAATTCTAAATAGTGTTTCTAGTCTACAATTGTGTTTTATAAATGTAATAAAGTGACATTCGAAAACTGTAAATAACATTTGAAAATCGAATTTTTAAGAATATTAATTCTTATCAACATTCTATTATGTAAATCAAATTTCTACAATAACATTCGTTCTAACATTCGAATTCGAATATAAACACATTCGCCCATCCTTAGGTTCAGCACCATGGATAGCGCTTGCTTTATTGGAGGCTTACATTTATCCACCAATAAGCAAGCATAACCCAGGTTCTCAACCAAAAATGGGCTGGCTCCTATGCATCACATTCCTGCTTTTTAAATAAAGATAGCAAGAGAAAAAAAAATGATAATAGGAGTAAATAAGAAAGTTGCTTAAAATTGCTGCTCTATCTGAATCATGAAAGAGAAAATTTGGATTTAGTGTCCCTTTAACCCCTTAATGACCGAGGACGTGCAGGGTACGTCCTCTAAACAAATACAGTTAACGACCAAGGACGTACCCTGCACGTCCTCGGTCTGGAAAGCAGCTGGAAGCGATCCTGCTCGCTTCCAGCTGCTTTCTGGTTATTGCAGTGATGCCTCGATATGGAGGCATCCTGCAATAACCCTGCATGGCCTTCCGATGCAGAGAGAGCCACTCTGTGGCCCTCTCTGCACCGGACATCGATTGCCGGTATCGTTGGTGGGTGGGAGCCGACATGGGAGGCGGGTGGGCAGCCATCGATGGGCCGTGTGATGTGGAGGGGGGCGGGACCGCCGGGGGCGTGCACGGACGCGCACACATGCACGGGGGGCGGCGGGCGCACGGTGCGGAAGCGGGTGGGAACCGCTACACTACAGAATTTTTTTTTTAATAATAGTGGGAGAAAGATTATTTTTAAAAAGCCCCTAAGGGATCTTGGAGGGGTGGGGGGTTGGTCTTGGGTGGGGGGGAGCTACACTACAGAAAAGGGAAAACATTTTTAAAAAACACATTTTTTTTTTCTAAATTGGGTACTGGCAGACAGCTGCCAGTACCCAAGATGGCGCCCATTAAGGTAGATGGGGAGGGTTAGAGAGCTGTTTGGTGAGGGATCAGTGAGGTTGGGGGCTAAGGGGGGATCCTACACAGCAGCATATGAAAATATGCTTTTAAAAAAAAATAAAAAATATATATATATATATATACCTTTTATTTTAGTACTGGCAGATTTTCTGCCAGTACTTAAGATGGCGGGAACAATTGTGGGGTGGGGGAGGGAAGAGAGCTGATTGGGAGGGATCAGGGGGTCTGATGTTTTAGGTGGGAGGCTGATCTCTACACTAAAGCTAAAATTAACCCTGCAAGCTCCCTACAAGCTACCTAATTAACCCCTTCACTGCTAGCCATAATACACGTGTGATGCGCAACAGCATTTAGCGGCCTTCTAATTACCAAAAAGCAACACCAAAGCCATATATGTCTGCTATTTCTGAACAAAGGGGATCCCAGAGAAGCATTTACAACCATTTGTGCCATAATTGCACAAGCTGTTTGTAAATAATTTCAGTGAGAAACCTAAAGTTTATGAAAATGTTTGTGAAAAAGGGAACAATTTTTTTTATTTGTTCGCATTTGGCGGTGAAATGGTGGCATGAAATATACCAAAATTGGCCTAGATCAATAATTTGGGTTGTCTACTACACTACACTAAAGCTACAATTAACCCTACAAACTCCCTACAAGCTCCCTAATTAAACCCTGCACTGCTGGGCATGATACACGTGTGGTGCGCAGCGACATTTAGCGGCCTTCTAATTACCAAAAAGCAACGCCAAAGCCATATATGTCTGCTATTTCTGAACAAAGGGGATCCCAGAGAAGCATTTACAACCATTTGTGCCATAATTGCACAAGCGGTTTGTAAATGATTACAGTGAGAAACCTAAAACTGTGAAAAATGTAACGTTTTTTTTTATTTGATCGCATTTGGCGGTGAAATGGTGGCATGAAATATACCAAAATGAGCCTAGATCAATACTTTAGGTTGTTTACTACACTACACTAAAGCTAAAATTACCCCAAAAAGCTCCCTGCATGCTCCCTAATTAACCCCTTCACTGCTGGGCATAATACACGTGTGGTGCTCAGTGGCATTTAGCGGCCTTCTAATTACCAAAAAGCAAAGCCAAAGCCATATATAACTGCTATTTCTTAACAAAGGAGAACCCAGAGAGGAATTTACAACCAGTTATGCCATAATTGCATAAGCTGTTTGTAAATGATTTCAGTGAGAAACCGAAAGTTTGTGAAAAAATTTGTGAAAAAGTGAATGATTTTTTGTATTTGATCGCATTTGGTGGTGAAATGATGGCATGAAATATACCAAAATGGGCCTAGATCAATACTTTGGGATGTCTTCTAAAAAAGAGTGGGTGGTACACTAAGCGCCTGCCTCAAAATGACCCTGGCTCTGGATATTGACTCCTAGTAGTCAATGAGAGTGAGTAGATAAATCGGATATAGGAACCAAAGCGCCTATAGGCTGGGTCTGGGTGTATGATAATAAACTAAAAAACTGTATTAAAATTAACACTTTAATTTCTTACAGACATGGATCCATGTTACAATCAAACAACATGATAATAACAATAGTAAAAACGATAAAAACAGTAAAAGACTTCAGAGAGTATATAATCTCTGTTGCTAATTGTCTAGTAAGTGGATTGTACAGATTTCATCAACAAGTAAACATTGTGTATTTCTAAACTCAGGACAAAATTTAGAAACTATTTAGCATGGGTGTTTATGGGTGGTTGTAGATGTGTAACAGATTTGGGGGGGTCAAAGTCAGAAAAAGTGTTTTTTTTTTTTTCATTTTTTCCTCATATTTTATAATTTTTTTATAGTAAATTATAAGATATGATGAAAATATTGGTATCTTTATAAAGTCCATTTAATGGCGAGAAAAAAAACGGTATATAATATGTGTGGGTACAGTAAATGAGTAAGAGAAAAATTACAGCTAAACACAAACACAGCAAAAATGTAAACATAGCCCTGGTCCCAAAAGTACAGAAAATGGAAAAGTGCTGTGGTCATTAAGGGGTTAAAGGGATACTAAACCCATTTTTTTTCTTTCATGATTCAGATACAGCATGCGATTTTTAGCAACTTTCTAATTTACTCCTATTATCAATTTCTCTTCGTTTTCTTGCTATCTTTATTTAAAAACAAGGAATGTAAGCATAGGTTCAGAAACCTGGGTTACGCTTGCTTATTGGTGGCTAAATGTAGCCACCAATAAGTAAGCGTTATCCAGGGTGCTGAACCTAAAATGGGCTGGCTCCTAAGCTTTACATTCCTGCTTTTTAAATAAAGATAGCAAGAGATTGAAGAAAAATGAATAATATAAATCAATTAGAAAGTTGCTTAAAATTACATGCTCTATCTGACTCGTGAAAGAAAAAAATTGGGTTTAGTAATAAAAATAAAAAAAATGAATATGAATATATATATATATATATATATATATATATATATATATATATATATATATATATATATATATATAATATATATTTACATACATTCTATTGACTAAAATGCACACATTAACAAACAGTATGTTTATAAAAAAAATGCCCCAACCTAAATAACGTACAGCCTTAAATGATTTTACCATCTTGTGTGTCTCCCTCTGCTACATTTCTTTTACAGTAGCCTTATAATAAAGCATAATTGTTCAGCAGTTCACGGTCACTAATTCCGGACTACAGTCCCCATACTACCGTGCGGTAATTTCTTCCGGTGTTCTGACAGATTAGCCAATCCGAAGCAGAAGCGCATTCAGCAAGCAGTTAGGCTGATGTGCACGCGCAGGGTATTGTGGGGTTTGTAGTCCGAAGGTCAGCGGTTTCCTGTGAGTTCTGGTTATGATATAGCGACTAGAAGGGATAGAGGTAGGGGGTCACAACTTGTGACACAAACCGCTGCACAGCACACACATATAGGTTGGCATGTACACACGGAGACTATGATACATGCAGCTGCACAGGAGACACATATACCCAGGCTGTGATACATACAATTGTACAACACACAGACATACATACTCAGAACACAGGCTATAATACAGCTGCTCAACACATAGACACATACCAACATAGCTGGGATAGACAAAATCCATAGACACATATCAACATAGCTGGGATAGACAAAACCCATAGACACATATCAACATAGCTGGGATAGACAAAACAGCACAGTACACACACATGTATATGGGCAGCAATACATGTGCAACTAATGCAATAAGGGGGGCAAGTACACACAGCTGCAAGAAGACTAGCATATACATACAGCTGCAAGAAGACTAGCATATACATACAGCTGCAAGAAGACTAGCACATACACATATACACACAGCTGCAAGAAGACTAGCATATACACACAACTGCAAGAAGACTAGCACATACACATATACACACAACTGCAAGAAGACTAGCATATACACACAGCTGCAAGAAGACTAGCATATACACACAGCTGCAAGAAGACTAGCATATACACACAGCTGCAAGAAGACTAGCATATACACACAGCTGCAAGAAGACTAGCATATACACACAACTGCAATAAGACTAGCATATACACACAACTGCAAGAAGACTAGCATATACACACAGCTGCAAGAAGACTAGCATATACACACAGCTGCAAGAAGACTAGCATATACACACAACTGCAATAAGACTAGCATATACACACAACTGCAAGAAGACTAGCATATACACACAGCTGCAAGAAGACTAGCATATACACACAACTGCAATAAGACTAGCATATACACACAGCTGCAAGAAGACTAGCATATACACACAACTGCAATAAGACTAGCATATACACATATACACACAGCTGCAAGAAGACTAGCATATACACACAACTGCAAGAAGACTAGCATATACACACAACTGCAAGAAGACTAGCATATACACACAACTGCAAGAAGACTAGCATATACACACAACTGTACACAACTGCAAGAAGACTAGCATATACACACAACTGCAAGAAAACTAGCATATACACACAACTGTACACAACTGCAAGTAGACTAGCATATACACACAACTGCAAGAAGACTAGCATATACACACAACTGCAAGTAGACTAGCATATACACACAACTGTACACAACTGCAAGTAGACTAGCATATACACACAACTGTACACAACTGCAAGTAGACTAGCATATACACACAACTGCAAGAAGACTAGCATATACGCACATCAGATATCACAAACACAATAATAGCACAAGCACACACATACACACAATAATACAAAAAAAGCCACATAGATACAACAAAGAACATGACAAACATATAGGTAAAGTGTGCAGTTGCCCCCCTCAGCTGCATGAGGTAATATACAGACGGATATTCACTAGATATATAAGTGCCCTATAGAGCAGCACACTAGGCAGTGACATGGAGGAGGTGGACAGGATCCTCATCCATACCCTGCGGTCCTGTGGCACGTAAGTATCACACTGTGCATGTATAAGGGATTACCCGTTTCCTCTTGGTCAATGTGTTCAGATCAGGTCACTTGGTTTCTCTTCTGTTTGTATTGATCATGTCACATGATCTCTGATCTCTAACCTCCATGTACTGCTCATATGACATGGTTTCTATAGGTGCCCCACATCATGCTCATGTGAAATGGTTTCTTTAGACTTACCATGTAATGGTCATGTGACCAGTGTCCTCAACTTCTGAAATACTACTCACTTCACATGATTTCTCTAGACCCCCCACGTACTACACACATAAGGAATGCCACTTTTTCTGGGAAAAAAATACCATATATACTCAGCATACATTTGCATTAATAATTATACAACATATATTAGGAACGAAAGCTGTTAGAACTGTTTTTTGGTGATCATTGGTTTATAATTAAATTATAACACACTAAGTTTCACAATAATAGCATCTTTATTTCTATATTTAATCGTTATTTTTAACTGTTTCTCTAGACTCCTAACATACTGATCATGTAGCATTATTTCTCTAGACTCCCCACATGCTGATCATGTGACATTATTTCTGTAGGCTGACTATGTGACACTATTTCTGTAGTCTCCTCACATACTGATCACCTAGTGTAGATTTAGATTTAGCTTTCAAACCTTGAGCATGTGTATTTCAGCCTTCTGAGAAGCTGGAGTCCCCAAGGCAATATTTACTGAACATACTGTAACCAACATTGTCTCTCTTTTTACTCAGGGAAGTCCCAGAAGAGGTGCAGAGTGTGCGTCATTTCTCCACAGAGCTTATAGTGGAAGCCGTTGTGCGATGTCTGCGAGTCATAAACCCCTCCCTCAGCGCCAGTCTGAGCCACGTTCTGCCTCCTGGCATGTCCGCACGATTCCGCATAGGGAGCAGTTTGGCGCAGGCCTGTCAGGTGAGCAGCTGGATTCTGCTAAAGTAACAGTGCACAATTTTCACAGTTTATGTATCTGAGTGTATTCATGTATGGTTAGTTCAGTGGGAACTTTGGCAGCAATATACAGTATATATTATTATTATTCTTTATTTATAAAGCGCCGACAGATTCCGCAGCGCTGCCCATGGGTACAAGGATAACAGTACAGTGGAGAAACAATACGATAAGACACAAAATGTTACAGACAAATACAGGGGGGAATTGAGGGCCCTATTCCCGTGGGAATTTACAATCTAGACACTATATTAAAAAAAAATAGCCTTGGGGATTGTCAGGCAGTTGTCTTCTTGTCAGCCTGTATGGGTGTTTGTGGTATGTATTAAGGGTGGTCTCTGAGTTTGTACTACACCCAGAAAGTAAATAATTTATCAATGTTTATTTTACTCCCATTATGTGCAATATGGCTGTGTATGTAGGGTGACCCCTAAATTAGTTATTAATATCTCGGACTATACCTTGACTGCAGATGAGAATATGCTATTGACTAAAGGACTCTCATTCAGCCCCATCCAAGGTCTTGACACATTCAGATTACAACAAGATCAGTACAGATTTTTTAGGTTTATCAAATTGAAAGTGTTTTTTGCTAATAAAAATGAAATAATGGGATATGATAATATAGCTACATCTTCTTCTATGAGATTGAGAGATCTGGGATTAACAAACAAAATCAGATTTAACCCTAACATAGCAGATCATAGCATCAATACTTTTGTAGAATTGGTAAAAAGGGATGTAGGAAAGTTCAATAAAATAATTAATTAAAAAAAGTGCGGATAAGGGTGGTGCTATAACAGTTATGAATAAATCTGACTATGTAATGGAGATTAAGGACCAGCTCTCACAAGAACAAGTATATCAAAAACGATCCTATGACCCTACAATGAAAATTCAAAAAGAGCTGAATAGATTAATTGGGTTAGCATTAGATAAATGTGTCGTATTAGAGGATGTTGCACGCTTTATAATTAAAGAAAATCCCCTTATCCCCATTTTTTTATACCCTGTTCAAGGTGCACAAACGGCTGGAGAATCCCCCAGGGCGCCCGATAGTGGCAGGAATTGACTTGTGTTTTCAGGTGCAGCTATTTTTTTGGATAGGATACTACAGCCGTTTGTAACTTTGTCAAATTCATACCTTAAAGACACAGGTGATTTTTTTTTTTTTAAAAACGACACAGTTTGGAGCTAGGTTCAAGCAAGTGTATATTGTTTACTTTAGATGTTGGTAGTCTTTATACCGCCATAAAACCTGAAAGTGGAATAGCAGCAGTGAGAAGGGTACTGGATAACAGTGCACAATATACACTTGCTCAAGTGGACTTTTTTGAACAGTTGCTTAGGATGGGTTTGTACTTTAATTATTTCATGTTCCAAGATGCATTCTTTTTACAAAGACAAAGTACAGCCATGGGTTCCAATGTCGCCCCCACATACGCAAACATTTATCTGAATGTATATGAATTTGTTTATGAGAATGAACTATTCATCCAATATGCGGCCACTTAGTGGCGCTACATAGACAATGTGTTCGGTGTGTGATATGGCGACATTGGAACCCTGGAAGAATTTGTACGGGACTTAAATGTCAGTACCAACTTGATTAGATTTACTCTCACTGCCAGTGAGGAAAGAATCAGCTTTTTGGATACTACCGTGTATGTTAAAAATGGCAGGCTCTGTACGGATTTGTACGTGAAGCCACTGATAAAAATAGTTTATTGCACTATAAAAGTTTCCATCCGAATAACACAGTACGATCCCTACCGAGAAGTCAATATATGAGGGTAGACAGGATAGTATCTGAGCAAGAGAATTTAATAGCAAGATTAAAGGAGATAACTAATAAATTCCTGTGTAGGGGTTATCCAGCTGATCTTTTACAAGATGAGTTAACAAAAGTGGTCAGTCAATCTGAAATGAGTAAGGATTTCCAGAGAAAGAGTAAAATGAAAAATAAAATAAAAAAGGTTAACATTGGTTATGGATCATAGTGAACACAACAAAGACATCACAAATATAGTGAGAAAACATTGGTCAATTCTCCAGTCATGTCACCCAGAAGTGGATGAGTTTATGACCCCACCTAGACCAGCCTATAGAAGAAGGAAAAACCTAAGGGACGAGTTAGTACATACTGATTTAGGTAGTTTAAAGGGTAAGCAAGGCTATTTAACATGTAAGAACCATGGGAGTTTCCCTTGCCTTAATTGCGGTAACTGTAATTCTATAATTAAGGGTTTGCAATTTTAACATCCTCTTACTGGCAAAAAAATTGAGATTAGGGGCTTCTTCACCTGTAACACTGTATACGCTACTCACCTGATCAAGTGTCCATGTGGGGTCATTTACATTGGAGAGACCATCCGTAAGGTCAGAGATAGGATCAATGAACACGAGCAATATACGGTGTAAAATTAAGGAAGCCCCTGTCTCTGCCCATTTTTTGAAATTTGGGCACAATATAAGCCAGTTACGATTCCAGGTCATAGATACTGTGCCATGTCCACGTAGGGGAGTAAAATAGGGAGACTCTTCTTAAAAGAAAAGAGGCATTTTGGATCCACAAATTGGATAGTATGCAACCCTTAGGAATGAATAAGGAATTGGATTTATCTGTGTTTCTTTGATCCTGTATTGCAGCTCTGTGTATTTTTGTATGTGTATATGATCAGTTTTTATTTTTTAGGCACTTCGAATTTATGTTTTGTATTATGTATTATGAAGAATGTAATTTTAATAGTTAATTATGATGTTTTTAAACTTTATATAAAGCATGTTTTTCACCTGTACACTAGGGGGAGCCAAAGAGTGATGTACCTAGGATTGGTTGTTACCATTGTTGCAGGTGTATAAATTGTAGCATTTCCTGTTACTGATCAAGCATGACTAAGGGTTGAATTTTCCGAAACGTTGCTTTGTATGCTGGTGACCAACTTGTAAACTAAAGGTCATTTTAACCTGAGAGGTGCTGCTGGACATTGTAATTTCTTGTATTGGAGGATTTTGCAGCATTCTGGATACAGCGTGCACTCACACAGGAAGGTGCTGTACTCTTATCTTCTTTGTATCTGGTCACCTGGTGTACCTGATGTTTCTCTGAGTTTGTGCTACACCCTGAAAGTAGATAATTTATCAGTCTTTGTTTTACTCCATTATGTGCAATATGTCTGTGTGTAGGGTGCTTTCTGTGATGTGTGTGTGTGTGTAGGGTGCTTTTTGTGATGTGTGTGTGTGTGTGTGTGTGTGTAGGGTGCTTTATGTATGTGATGTGTGTGTGTGTGTGTGATGCATGTGTATGTGTGTAGTTTACTCTCCGTCTGTAATGTGTATGTGTGTAGTTTATTCTCTGTCTGTAATGTGTGTGTGTGTGTAGGGTACTTTCTGTCTGTAATGTGTGTAATGCATGTGTATGTGTGTAGGGTACTTTCTGTCTGTAATGTGTGTGATGCATATGTATGTGTGTAGGGTACTTTCTGTCTGTAATGTGTGTAATGCATGTGTATGTGTGTAGGGTACTTTCTGTCTGTAATGTATGTGATGCATATGTATGTGTGTAGGGTACTTTCTGTCTGTAATGTGTGTAATGCATGTGTATGTGTGTAGGGTACTTTCTGTCTGTAATGTGTGTGATGCATATGTATGTGTGTAGGGTACTTTCTGTCTGTAATGTATGTGTATAGGGTACTTTCTGTCTGTAATGTGTGTGATGCATGTGTATGTGTGTAGGGTACTTTCTGTCTGTAATGTGCGTTTATGTGTGTGTGTAATGCATGTGTGTGTAGGGTACTTTCTGTCTGTAATGTGTGTGTGTGATGCATGTGTGTAGGGTACTTTTTGTCTGTAATGTGTGTGATGCATGTGTATGTGTGTAGGGTACCTTCTGTCTGTAATGTGTGTGTCTGTGTGATGCATGTGTGCAGGGTACTTTCTGTCTGTAATGTGTGTGTGATGTATGTGTGTAGGGTACTTTTTGTCTGTAATATGTGTGTGTGTGTGATGCATGTGTATGTGTGCAGGGTACTTTCTGTCTGTAATGTGTGTGTGATGCATGTGTGTAGGGTACTTTTTGTCTGTAATATGTGTGTGTGTGTGATGCATGTGTATGTGTGTAGGGTACTTTTTGTCTGTAATGTGTGTGATGCATGTGTATGTGTGTAGGGTACTCTCTGTAATGTGTGTGATGTATGTGTGTAGGGTACTCTCTGTCTGTAATGTGTGTGTGTGTGTGTGTGTGTGTGATGTATGTGTGTAGGCCACTGTCGGGGTGCCAGGAATCAGACTGAGACGAGAAGTGCAAAAATAATCACACCTTTATTAATAGCAAAAAATAATAAAAAGTCCACAAGTCAAATAACAAGCCAGGAATCAAAACCAGAGCTGGTAGTCAGACAAGCCGAGTCAGGAGCCAAAGCGAGTAGTCAGACGAGCCGGAATCAGGAACAAGGAGAACAGCAGAGTCAGGAACAAGCCAGGGATCAGGAACCAGGAAGGACGTCAGACAGCCAGGTAATACACAGGAACTCTCACAAACAGGTCTGAGACAACGCAAGGACAAAGCATACTAAACAGAGGCCCTTTAAATAATAAGTGATGACATCACAATTCTGAGACTGCATCCTGTCTCACATGGATGATGTAAACCAGTCTGGCCATAAAAGGAAGTGCAGGAAATGAGCAGCATCCCCCACAATGCACCAAGTCAGGAAGAGAGGTGAGTAAAATGGCTGCCAGCAGCACATGGCAAACAAGTCAGGAAAAAACCCTGACAGGTACTTTCTGTCTATAATGTGTGTGTGTGTGTGTCCAAAGATCTGTAGAAAACAAAGCGCAACCAGACTCAAGTGCAGATATAAACAAATGAGACACACCACACTGCTGAATTGCACTTACAATGTTGACAATTTTATTACGCACTAAAACAAGTCCCAATGATGGAAATAAAAGTATAAAATACATAGTCCATATGATCACAGCGACTCTCTTTCTCTCCTCCAAATCAGTCTCTGGATACAGCACTCACTACATGTGTGTCTACGACCCTTGCAGACTCCCGTTCTCGCGGCTTTAATCCCGATATCCGTGCTGGGAAGGAGATACACAGTATGGTTGCTGCAAGAGTCCTACGGATCCTTCAATAGCTCAAAATTGGCCTCAACGCGTTTCAACCGCCAACGTGCGGTCTTTCTCAAGAGGTAGAATGCCAATAGTTGGAATAGTCATCCTTATATAACGAGCAGTCTCTCCTTACAGGTCGGCGATGCTTGTCATGCCTCATTCCGTTCCGTATTGTACTTTGATCTATTAATGGTTCAAACATAACTTTAGGCACATCATAAAAACAAACTATATTTGATGTATAATACATAATGCCACTTAGATGGCTACTTAGACAACCACCTAAAAATACTCTGTTATACAATGCAAATATATAATAAGAACATAAATACTAAACATAAAGACTTCATTTCATCATATAATAACATTTGGTAAAAAGACTTATGAACATATTAATTTAATATTAGAAAGAAAAAAATAATTAATTAAAATTCATCACAATTAGGACAATTTATAGATTTAACAAGACACTTTATGTGGTTCATTGTATCTAAATTAAAATAAAAATGTAAATAAAAAAAAAAAAACAATTGATCAACGTAACACCTATTCTGGATAATCAAAATATAAAGGAACAGACACATAGTGAAAAACACGTCATGGAGGTCTGTTCAATGGCATCACTGAAAAATCCCCTTTTATTATGCAAAACCATTTTACATAAAGGCAGCCAGATCCAAATCCACATTGAGACCCCCTGGGCACAGACAATTTAATTTCTGTATCCAGTAGGTTTCCCGTTTGCGGAGGGCAAGTAATCTATTTTGTACATTGGTAAGGGATCCAATCAATAACTTGAATTTTTAACGATCTGGAATCCCCACCATGTACTTCTCTAAAATGAAGTGGAACACTGTGGTTGTCTACTTTATTTTTAATATTATTCAAATGTTCCGTAAACCTGCGTCTGATCTTCCTTTTGGTGCGACCTACATATAGAAGGTCACACCCACAGGTTAACAGGTAGACAACATGTGTGAAATCACAAGTACAACAACTCTGAATCACTATTTGAAAAACTAAATTCAATCTTAACATGCTTGCACATTCCACAGTTGCGTTTACCACATTTATAAGTGCCCTCTTTTAGGCTTAACCAATTACTCTTAATAGATGTTGATATTTCTTTTTTGATGGGTTTTAGTTTGCTTGGGGCTAGTAGATTTTTTTAGATTTCTTCCTTTCTTAAAGGTAATCAATGGATTATCTGTCAATGACGGTGCTAATAGACTATCCGATTTTAGAATTCCCCAATGTTTCTTAAAGACATCTTTAATAATTTGATGCCCTTCATTAAAGGTGGTGATAAATCTAATCTGATCCTTTTTCTGTTTGTTCTGATTTTGGCTCCTATCTTTTCTTAACAATTGGTCCCTAGCCTGTCCTAAAGCCCTGGATCTAGAATTGTCTATAATTGCGGGGTCATATCTCTTTTCCCTAAACTTATTAGCCAGAATGTCTCCTTGTTGAAAATCCCCTATGGAGGTGCAATTTCTTCTAAGTCTGAGGAATTGACTATATGGTATATTATCCTTCCAATTTTGTTGGTGGGCACTCCTATAGTCAATGAAACTGTTTCTCTCTGTGGATTTTCTAAAATTAGATACTGCTGTTTTGTTCTCACTATTTACAAAGAGTCGTAGGTCTAGGAATTCAATTTCAGTTTTGGAGTGATTCTCTGTGAATTTTAGATTATAATCATTATTATTGATGTATTCAATGAATTCATTGTGTGTGATGCATGTGTATGTGTGTAGGGTACTTTCTATCTGTAATGTGTGTGATGCATGTTTATGTGTGTAGGGTACTTTTTGTCTGTAATATGTATGTGTGGAGGGTACTTTCTGTCTGGTGTGTGTGTGATGCATGTGTATGTGTGTAGGGTATTTTCTCTCTGTAATGTGTATGTGTGTAGGGTACTTTCTGTCTAATGTGTGTGATGCATGTGTATGTGTGTAGGGTACTTTCTGTCTGTAATGTGTGTGTGATGCATGTGTGTGTGTGTAGGGTAATTTCTGTCTGTAATGTGTGTGTGATGCATATGTGTAGGGTACTTTCTGTCTGTAATGTGTGTGTGTGTGTGTGTGATGCATGTGTGTAGGGTACTTTCTGTCTAATGTGTGTGATGCATGTGTATGTGTGTAGGGTACTTTCTGTCTGTAATGTGTGTGTGATGCATGTGTGTGTGTGTGTAGGGTAATTTCTGTCTGTAATGTGTGTGTGATGCATGTGTGTAGGGTACTTTCTGTCTGTAATGTGTGTGATGCATGTGTGTAGCGTACTTTCTGTCTGTAATGTGTGTGATGCATGTGTGTAGGGTACTTTTTGTCTGTAATGTGTGTGATGCATGTGTGTAGCGTACTTTCTGTCTGTAATGTGTGTGATGCATGTGTGTAGTTTACTTTTTGTCTGTAATGTGTGTGATGCATGTGTATGTGTGTAGGGTACTCTCTGTAATGTGTGTGTGATGCATGTGTATGTGTGTAGGATACTCTCTGTCTGTAATGTGTGTGATGCATGTGTATGTGTGTAGGGTACTCTCTGTAATGTGTGTGGTGTATGTGTGTAGGTTACTCTCTGTCTGTAATGTGTGTGATGCCTGTGTATGTGTGTAGGGTACTCTCTGTAATGTGTGTGATGCATGTGTATGTGTGTAGGGTACTCTCTGTAATGTGTGTGATGCATGTGTATGTGTGTAGGGTACTCTCTGTCTGTAATGTGTGTGATGCATGTGTATGTGTGTAGGATACTCTCTGTCTGTAATGTGTGTGATGCATGTGTATGTGTGTAGGGTACGTTCTGTCTGTAATGTGTGTGATGTATGTGTGTAGGGTAATTTCTGTCTCTAATGTGTGTGATGTATGTGTGTAGGGTACTCTCTGTAATGTGTGTGTGATGCATGTGTATGTGTGTAGGGTACTCTCTGTCTGTAATGTGTGTGATGCATGTGTATGTGTGTAGTTTACTCTCTGTAATGTGTGTGATGCATGTGTATGTGTGTAGTTTACTCTCTGTCTGTAATGTATGTGTGTAGGGTACTTTCTGTCTGTAATGTGTGTGATGCATGTGTATGTGTGTAAGGTACTCTCTGTCTGTAATGTGTGTGATGCATGTGTATGTGTGTAGTTTACTCTCTTTCTGTAATGTATGTGTGTAGGGTACTTTCTGTCTGTAATGTGTGTGATGTATGTGTGTAGGGTACTTTCTGTCTGTAATGTGTGTGATGTATGTGTGTAGGGTACTTTCTGTCTGTAATGTGTGTGATGTATGTGTGTAGGGTACTTTCTGTCTGTAATGTGTGTGATGTATGTGTGTAGGGTACTCTCTGTCTGTAATGTGTGTAGGGTACTTTCTGTCTGCAATGTGTGTGATGCATGTGTATGTGTGTAAGGTACTCTCTGTCTGTAATGTGTGTGTGTGTGTGTAGGGTACTTTCTGTCTGTAATGTGTGTGATGCATGTGTATGTGTGTAAGGTACTCTCTGTCTGTAATGTGTGTGATGTATGTGTGTAGGGTACTTTCTGTCTGTAATGTGTGTGATGCATGTGTATGTGTGTAGGGTACTCTCTGTCTGTAATGTGTGTGATGCATGTGTATGTGTGTAAGGTACTCTCTTTCTGTAATGTGTGTGATGCATGTGTATCTGTGTAGGGTACTCTCTGTCTGTAATGTGTGTGATGCATGTGTATGTGTGTAGGGTACTTTCTGTCTGTAATGTGTGTGATGTATGTGTGTAGGGTACTCTCTGTCTGCAATGTGTGTGATGCATGTGTATGTGTGTAGGGTACTTTCTGTCTGTAATGTGTGTGATGCATGTGTATGTGTGTAAGGTACTCTCTGTCTGTAATGTGTGTGATGCATGTGTATGTGTGTAAGGTACTCTCTGTCTGTAATGTGTGTGATGCATGTGTATGTGTGTAGGGTACTCTCTGTCTGTAATGTGTGTGATGTATGTGTGTAGTTTACTCTCTTTCTGTAATGTGTGTGTGATGTATGTGTGTAGGGTACTTTCTGTCTGTAATGTGTCTGATGTATGTTTGTAGGGTACTCTCTGTCTGTAATGTGTCTGATGTATGTGTGTAGGGTACTTTCTGTCTGTAATGTGTGTGATGTATGTGTGTAGGGTACTCTCTGTCTGTAATGTGTGTGTGATGTATGTGTGTAGGGTACTTTCTGTCTGTAATGTGTCTGATGTATGTTTGTAGGGTACTCTCTGTCTGTAATGTGTCTGATGTATGTGTGTAGGGTACTTTCTGTCTGTAATGTGTGTGATGTATGTGTGTAGGGTACTTTCTGTCTGTAATGTGTGTGATGTATGTGTGTAGGGTACTTTCTGTCTGTAATGTGTGTGATGTATGTGTGTAGGGTACTCTCTGTCTGTAATGTGTGTGATGTATGTGTGTAGGGTACTCTCTGTCTGTAATGTGTGTGATGTATGTGTGTAGGGTACTCTCTGTCTGTAATGTGTGTGATGTATGTGTGTACGTTACTCTCTGTCTGTAATGTGTGTGATGTATGTGTGTAGGGTACTCTCTGTCTGTAATGTGTGTGATGTATGTGTGTAGGGTACTTTCTGTCTGTAATGTGTGTGATGTATGTGTGTAAGGTACTTTCTGTCTGTAATGTGTGTGATGCATGTGTATGTGTGTAGGGTACTTTCTGTCTGTAATGTGTGTGTGATGCATGTGTGTGTGTGTGTAGGGTAATTTCTGTCTGTAATGTGTGTGTGATGCATGTGTGTAGGGTACTTTCTGTCTGTAATGTGTGTGATGCATGTGTGTAGGGTACTTTCTGTCTGTAATGTGTGTGATGCATGTGTGTAGGGTACTTTTTGTCTGTAATGTGTGTGATGCATGTGTGTAGCGTACTTTCTGTCTGTAATGTGTGTGATGCATGTGTGTAGTTTACTTTGTGTCTGTAATGTGTGTGATGCATGTGTATGTGTGTAGGGTACTCTCTGTAATGTGTGTGTGATGCATGTGTATGTGTGTAGGATACTCTCTGTCTGTAATGTGTGTGATGCATGTGTATGTGTGTAGGGTACTCTCTGTAATGTGTGTGATGCATGTGTATGTGTGTAGGTTACTCTCTGTCTGTAATGTGTGTGATGCATGTGTATGTGTGTAGGGTACTCTCTGTAATGTGTGTGATGCATGTGTATGTGTGTAGGGTACTCTCTGTAATGTGTGCGATGCATGTGTATGTGTGTAGGGTACTCTCTGTAATGTGTGTGATGCATGTGTATGTGTGTAGGGTACTCTCTGTCTGTAATGTGTGTGATGCATGTGTATGTGTGTAGGATACTCTCTGTCTGTAATGTGTGTGATGCATGTGTATGTGTGTAGGGTACTTTCTGTCTGTAATGTGTGTGATGTATGTGTGTAGGGTAATTTCTGTCTCTAATGTGTGTGATGTATGTGTGTAGGGTACTCTCTGTAATGTGTGTGATGCATGTGTATGTGTGTAGGGTACTCTCTGTCTGTAATGTGTGTGATGCATGTGTATGTGTGTAGTTTACTCTCTAATGTGTGTGATGCATGTGTATGTGTGTAGTTTACTCTCTGTCTGTAATGTATGTGTGTAGGGTACTTTCTGTCTGTAATGTGTGTGATGCATGTGTATGTGTGTAAGGTACTCTCTGTCTGTAATGTGTGTGATGCATGTGTATGTGTGTAGTTTACTCTCTTTCTGTAATGTATGTGTGTAGGGTACTTTCTGTCTGTAATGTGTGTGATGTATGTGTGTAGGGTACTTTCTGTCTGTAATGTGTGTGATGTATGTGTGTAGGGTACTTTCTGTCTGTAATGTGTGTGATGTATGTGTGTAGGGTACTTTCTGTCTGTAATGTGTGTGATGTATGTGTGTAGGGTACTCTCTGTCTGTAATGTGTGTGATGTATGTGTGTAGGGTACTTTCTGTCTGCAATGTGTGTGATGCATGTGTATGTGTGTAAGGTACTCTCTGTCTGTAATGTGTGTGTAGGGTACTTTCTGTCTGTAATGTGTGTGATGCATGTGTATGTGTGTAAGGTACTCTCTGTCTGTAATGTGTGTGATGTATGTGTGTAGGGTACTTTCTGTCTGTAATGTGTGTGATGCATGTGTATGTGTGTAGGGTACTCTCTGTCTGTAATGTGTGTGATGCATGTGTATGTGTGTAAGGTACTCTCTTTCTGTAATGTGTGTGATGCATGTGTATCTGTGTAGGGTACTCTCTGTCTGTAATGTGTGTGATGCATGTGTATGTGTGTAGGGTACTTTCTGTCTGTAATGTGTGTGATGTATGTGTGTAGGGTACTCTCTGTCTGCAATGTGTGTGATGCATGTGTATGTGTGTAGGGTACTTTCTGTCTGTAATGTGTGTGATGCATGTGTATGTGTGTAAGGTACTCTCTGTCTGTAATGTGTGTGATGCATGTGTATGTGTGTAAGGTACTCTCTGTCTGTAATGTGTGTGATGCATGTGTATGTGTGTAGGGTACTCTCTGTCTGTAATGTGTGTGATGTATGTGTGTAGTTTACTCTCTTTCTGTAATGTATGTGTGTAGGGTACTTTCTGTCTGTAATGTGTGTAATGTATGTGTGTAGGGTACTCTCTGTCTGTAATGTGTGTGATGTATGTGTGTAGGGTACTCTCTGTCTGTAATGTGTGTGTGATGTATGTGTGTAGGGTACTTTCTGTCTGTAATGTGTCTGATGTATGTTTGTAGGGTACTCTCTGTCTGTAATGTGTGTGATGTATGTGTGTAGGGTACTTTCTGTCTGTAATGTGTGTGATGTATGTGTGTAGGGTACTTTCTGTCTGTAATGTGTCTGATGTATGTTTGTAGGGTACTCTCTGTCTGTAATGTGTGTGATGTATGTGTGTAGGGTACTTTCTGTCTGTAATGTGTGTGATGTATGTGTGTAGGGTACTTTCTGTCTGTAATGTGTGTGATGTATGTGTGTAGGGTACTTTCTGTCTGTAATGTGTGTGATGTATGTGTGTAGGGTACTCTCTGTCTGTAATGTGTGTGATGTATGTGTGTAGGGTACTCTCTGTCTGTAATGTGTGTGATGTATGTGTGTAGGGTACTCTCTGTCTGTAATGTGTGTGATGTATGTGTGTACGTTACTCTCTGTCTGTAATGTGTGTGATGTATGTGTGTAGGGTACTCTCTGTCTGTAATGTGTGTGATGTATGTGTGTAGGGTACTTTCTGTCTGTAATGTGTGTGATGCATGTGTATGTGTGTAAGGTACTCTCTGTCTGTAATGTGTGTGATGTATGTGTGTAAGGTACTTTCTGTCTGTAATGTGTGTGATGCATGTGTATGTGTGTAAGGTGCTTTCTGTCTGTAATGTGTGTGATGTATGTGTGTAGGGTACTCTCTGTCTGTAATGTGTGTGATGTATGTGTGTAGGGTACTTTCTGTCTGTAATGTGTGTGATGTATGTGTGTAAGGTACTTTCTGTCTGTAATGTGTGTGATGCATGTGTATGTGTGTAAGGTGCTTTCTGTCTGTAATGTGTGTGATGTATGTGTGTAGGGTACTCTCTTTCGGTAATCTATGTGTGTTTATGTGTGGGGAGTATTTTCTTTCTGTTATGTATGTGTGCGTGTGTAGGTGTCATGGCTATTTTCTATATACTATAAATTTGGACCACAACGGCAGAGATGTTAAAAATGTTAACGTCGTAATCCCTGAAAACCGAGAAAAGGATTTCACATTGTAGCTATTATGTAGCAAGGAATATCGTAACAACTTTATTATCTTCAATGAGTTAAATTTAGTGCTCAATTTATACTGGCAATAATATATACTCTTTTGTGCTTGGTGGGTTTTAAGTCTTTCTCTTTTCTGTCTCTCTTTTTTTTTCTTTGGACCTCCTTTTTTTTCTTTGTACTGAGCCCAGTTTAGTATATACAAATTGCATTGGTTTGTTCAGTGGAATGCAACTAGTAATTACCATTGTTCTTTCCCTCTGTCTCTCAGGATCTGGGTTATCCAGGAGATGTTGGCTACCAGACTTTTCTCTACAGCAGTGAGCCTGACATCCGAGCGCTTCTGATCTTCCTGGCTGAGAAGCTTCCCCGAGATGCCCCAGAGGACGCACATCAGCCAGCAGGTAGGGGGGGGGGGGAGTTGTGTCTGTAGATAGAGTTCTGAGCTGGGGTACAGAGCGCATCTGTCTCATCCACAGGGTGACTTTTGCCACAATAGGGAATAAAGTAGTCTTCCTAGATTCTATTTCTAACACATTATTTATATATTATATAAGGAGCTGGGGTTTCCCTGTGAGCATGAAGCCAACACTGGTATCTGCATGATCACTGCAAAGTGTGATATACCCTCATTTGTTGCAGGTAAATCAGCTGCTGTTCAGAGAGATATTGCAGCTAAGATAAAGCAGCAGCTGTCGGTCCCCTGGCTACCACCATTATGTAGAACAGCCAGTGTCCAGCGATCCCAGGTGTGTACACAATGTGGCACTTCACATAGCACTGCAAGGTAGGGATTACATAGTGAGACTATTAAATGAATGGAGACACAGCGGACAGAGGTAAACAGCGGACAGAGGTAAACAGCGGACAGAGGTAAACAGCGGACAGAGGTAAACAGCGGACAGAGGTAAACAGCGGACAGAGGTAAACAGCGGACAGAGGTAAACAGCGGACAGAGGTAACACACAGCAGCATTATAATAGGATAGAGGTCACACAGCAGCAATGGTAAACAGCGGACAGAGGTAAACAGCGGACAGAGGTAATACACCAGCAGCATTATAACAGGATAGAGGTCACACAGTAGCATTAGAACAGGATAGAGGTCACACAGTAGCATTACAACAGGATAGAGGTCATACAGCAGCATTACAACAGGATAGAGGTCACACAGCAGCATTACAACAGGATAGAGGTCACACAGTAGCATTACAACAGGATAGAGGTCACACAGTAGCATTACAACAGGATAGAGGTCACACAGCAGCATTACAACAGGATAGAGGTCACACAGCAGCATTACAACAGGATAGAGGTCACACAGTAGCATTATAACAGGATAGAGGTAACACAGTAGCATTATAACAGGATAGAGGTCACACAGCAGCATTATAACAGGATAGAGGTCACACAGCAGCATTATAACAGGATAGAGGTCACACAGCAGCATTACAACAGGATAGAGGTCATACAGCAGCATTATAACAGGATAGAGGTCACACAGCAGCATTACAACAGGATAGAGGTTATACAGCAGCATTATAACAGGATAGAGGTCATACAGCAGCATTATAACAGGATAGAGGTCACACAGCAGCATTACAATGGGATAGACGTTATGTAGCAGCATTACAGTGGGATGGAGGTCAAGGAGCAGTAGTGTTACAACTGGATAGTGGTTATGCAGCAGCAGTGTTACAGGGGGATAAAGGTTACACAGCAGCAGCACTGCAGCATAGAGGTTACACAGAAACAGCATTACAGCAGGTTAACAATTACGTTAAATTACACAGCAACAACGTTATAGCAGGATAGAAGTCACAAAGAAATATACCTTAAAGGTTTTTAGTAAATGGCATATTTGATACTATTCTACAGTATTCAGGCAGAAAGAAAGCATGGGATCCTCGGACATGCACAAGGTTACAAATAGCTATACTCTATAAGACTGCATCATGAAGGCGTTGTCTAGGTAAAAGCTTGTCTAGAGTGTGATAACCAGGGATGGGCGCACATACTAGACAATATATAGATGATATCTAACAGGAAGGAGTATGTTTCGTGTTACTTTCTCCTATTACAGAGCTCATGCCGGTTGCATCGTTTTCACGCTCAGGCCCTAACAATACCCAGCAGTCCTTCCGTGCAGTCTGTCCCAGCTGGTAAGACTATCTAATCTACACTTCTCTAGAGTATATGGATGGAAATTGGTTGTGCGTTTGTGCAATATTGCTACTCTGTGTTGTTTCTTTGTGTAGAAAGAAAGGAGTATTGGTCACAACACGCGCCTCTGGTCACCGCCCAGGTGCCTCATGTATCGTCTCTAGTTGCTTCTTTGCTGGAGAGAAATATCTCCGACCTCAGTGCAGTGCAGGAGTGGGAGACCGAGTGGAAAAGCCAAGGTCTGGCCTCTCGTTTGTCTCCAGAGGTGAGTCCTGATCGAGATGGTCTGTATTTCCCATGTTGGAGGGTGGCTTTGTAATCTGTATGTGGAGACCCCAGCATCTCAGCGGTTGCAGGAGAATTGTTTACCGCTGTGTTACATGGTTTTGTTATATTCATTAGTGGTGAATGGTATCTGACCAGTGTAACTGCGTTCTGCCTTTAACCGTTTCCTGTTTATTTACAAATTGAGCAAGAGAAAAGCTTTACCCTATTACTCTTTTTCTGTCCAGCTTGTGGGGCTCGTAACATAGCCACCTCCTTGCCCAGGGCCTTGTAATACACAAGGCAAATAATGCCTTTTGCAATACTACTAGCAATATTCATCTAAGTTATGAAGGAGATAAAACTATTAGATTAAAAGCCTCTATTTCATAAAAGTAAGAACCCTAAAAATTATTATAAAGCCAATCAGCACATCTAGACAAGTATCCCCACTTGCCTTCCTATAGAAGTAGTCTGTATACATTGTTACCAATGCGCCAGAGAACTCTGGGAAAGATATGCAAATTAGATATACAATGTGTCCCAGTTTTTGCTTCCATACTGTGTCTGACCACAGAATCCCCTTATGAGGTAAACATAAACCAGAGTTGGTTAAACCTTGTGACGTACAGGGTTTAACCAACCCTACAATAGTCACCAGTTTGTCACAGAAAGGGTTAACCGTCCCTTTCCACCTTAACCAGTTTGTCACAGTCTAGCCACTCCAGTTCAGTTTTTGCAAGGGTCAACAAACTCTCTGTTGTCTGTAATAGACCTAGAAAAATACCCACACCCCCCTTTAATTTCATCCACTCTAAACTATCTCTGCTGCCACCACTTTAAGATTATTATACGGGAAATCCTAAGGAAAACCCCAGACTAACAGATTAAAAATCCCAAAACACAATTTAGCAAAACTCAGTCTAAAAAACACAATATTTTTATAGTTGCTTCGGTAACTACAGTTTTTTAAAATAAAAAAGGGGTAAAGGAATGTAGCCACCCCTTTTTATGACAGGCCATAAATCCCAAATTGCAAGTCCTGGCTAAAGTTATAGGATAACTTATTGTTATTATGTATAAATAATACACCTACCTTTTATAAGCAATCCCATTGTGACATCATGAGGATTATTTTGATACCAAACATGACAAGTCTGTCATATTTGTTCATCTGGTAACATAAAAGTGATTAAAGCATGTCTTAAGATATCTTAGTATATGAACTAAAATTAACATCTTTACCTCGTAAAAATCAATCTCCTGAGAAGGACAAATTATCTCTGGTTCTCCAGATGTAGGTAATAAAAACCATTCTTCCGAAAAAAATTGCCATTTTTTTAGATGGTTCAGATGAGAAGTTGTAAATAGCAGACACAAAAATAAAAGAAAGAAAAATTAACCCATGACATCCTAAAATCATGAGGTCACTTACCCCATAAGGGGATTCTGTTGAAAGCAAAACTGTGAGATAATGTATATCTAATTTGCATATCTAACCCAGAGTTCTCTGGTGCATTTGTAATAATATACAGACTACTTCTATAGGAAGGCAAGCAAGGATAGTTTTCTAGATGTTCTGTTTGGCTATACAATAATTTTTAGGGCAATAATACCAGAAATACAATATTGACCACATCAGTAGTTATTTACTGTACACAGCCGTACACGTGGTTCTGTCACCTGGTAAATGCATTGGTTACTTTTTAGCCACAGTGTGACTCCCCCCGTATTGTGTTGCCTCCCCCTGTATTATCATACACATTGCTTTTCATGCAGGATTACCGTAGCAGGAAGCAGCAGCGACTACAGAAGAAGATCCAGGACCAGCTCCGCCAGCACAGCCAGAATCTCTCTGAGAATCAGTCACTGGCTACCACACCTCAGGACCGCGCAGATACGCTGGAACAGAACAAGGGATCTAGATTTACACGTGTTCAACGGTTCACCTACCAGCAGGTACGTTATGGAGAGAGTCATATACATTGGCTATAATACAATCGGCTTGTGCATTTGGATTCTTCGTTAGGATCCGAATGCGGAAGTAAGTTATTCGGCTCTTTTTGGATCTGGATTGATTGTGGTGCAAGATCGCCACGTTAAGATCTGGATCTGCACAGATCTTAACATGGTGGCCTTGCACCAGAATCAATATATATAAATAATTTTATTTATATATATATATATCCAGAAAAAAGAAGGCACTCACCGGGTCTTGAATCAAATCCTTTTAATGCAGTAGTGACGTTTCGGGGTTGCCCCGTTAATAATCTACTTATTAATTTTGCTTGCTTTTCTTGTAATTTAATTGTGGCTTTCCACTGTCCCAGAGAAGCTGTAGAGCTAACTATGAGATCCAGAGCGCTGACTCTGCAACATGCTACACAGTGATTGCTAGATCAGTGTAGGAGCTCATTATTATCTGTCTTGACCTCAGCAAAAGATAAACATATTCAAGAGGGTTCTAAAGTGGTGTGCCCTGGGCTACAAAACAATTCAAATATGTCACTATGAAAGTGACATATGTAAATACTTTTAATACCTTAATCATGCTTTGCACTAATATACTACACGTAATTGGATGGGATGGATACTGAAATATGTGACCTAATGTCCTTTGTCACTGATCACTACATAGCTGTTGTGTCCTCAGTTACTTTCTAAAACCTAAAAATACCCAAATAAACCGTATGCAGGGTTCTAATCTTTTTTGCTTTTATGGTGTGAAGATTGATTAACCAGACATCCTCAAACTTGGCCCTCTAGAGTTTTTGGAATTACATTTCCCATGATGCTCAGCCAGCTGATATGCTGGCTGAGCATCATGGGAAATGTAGTTCCAAAACCTCTGGAGGGCCAAGTTTGAATATGTCTGGATTAAACCATTACCTGAAACTGAGTTGCCCCAAGGTTTGGCATCCCCAGTAAGTGTTGAAGGTCCATATGAAGTGATTACACTTCTCAGTAGCTAATGAGCCGTCTTGTTCTCTGTAAAACCAAGAACACAGTGCCATAAACTGGTATTGACTGTCTCTGAGTCGCTGTGCTTGTGCCCAGCTGGTGCTAAGAGCTAATTGCAGGGAAATGTGCAAAGCAGTTTTTGTCATTGGTTAGTCTCACCAGTCAATCATACATATTTTCTTTTTTTCCTTTTTTAGGATCCACAGACCCTAAAGGAGCAGATGCAGAGAGTAGCAGAGGTCCTGCCCAAGAAAGATGCCAAGGTAAAAATAAATTGGGTTATTGAATATGGTGGCTACATGGAGTGGTCTTTCTGCAGTGGTGAACCAAAATAAATAGTCTAAAGCAAATCAAAATATAAAGTAAAACCATGATAATATCGTGTAGGGTGTTTAGGTATAAAAGGGACGATCACCATAAAAGAGTTGCTAAATATACATAAGGTTCTCTGAGGTCCATAGGTCATATTTGTGTGTGTTTTAATTATTTTTCTATTGGAATCACTTATGTGTTGTCTGTCATAGCTGGCTGATTCCCCAGCACATGGGTGTTTAAAGGGACACTGAACCCAAATTTTTTCTTTCATGATTCAGATAGAACATGCAATTTTAAGCAACTTTCTAATTTACTCCTAGTATCAATTTTTCTTTGTTCTCTTGCTATCTTTATTTGAAAAAGAAGGCATCTAAGCTTTTTTTTTTTTGATTCAGAACTCTGGACAGAGCTTATTTATTGGTGGATGAATTTATCCACCTATCAGCAAGAACAACCCAGGTTGTTCACCAAAAATGGGCCGGCATCTAAACTTACATTCTTGCATTTCAAATAAAGATACCAAGAGAACATTTGATAATAGGAGTAAATTAGAAAGTTGCTTAAAATTTCATGCTCTATCTGAATAACGAAAGAAAAAATTTGGGCTCAGTGTCCCTTTAACCTTGGCTCTCCATAGGTTTTGGAACTACATTTCCCATAATGCTCAGCCAGCTTAAAGTATCTGAATATACTGGGGAATACTGGCTGAGCATCATGGGAAATTTAGTTCCAAAACCTCTGGAGAGCCAAGGTTGAGCACCCCTGCCCCAGCACATATAATCTGTATTTTTGTTGGTCATATATAGTGCAATTCATTTCGAATCACTTTGGTAATTTAGCACAGAAGGGTGTAATGGGAAGTTTGCTGTAGAAAACTGTAATATTTCCTGCGCTAGCTTCATCTATGCTGTTTTCCAGGATGAAGACAAAGAGCGGCAGGAGCTTAGTTCGTTGCAGCAGCAGATAGACGCCATAGAGCAGGAGATCCGAGGGCTACGTGAGAGCAGCAAACTGCTACAGCTCTCTGTGACCCAGGTAGGTGGCCGCTCCGGATATACAGCACGAGAGCCAACACAAGCTCCCTGTAACCTGATAATCGATCTTTATTATCCTAGGTTGAAGGTGAGGGCAGCGAAATGCGTCGGCAATGTGAAGAGAAAGAAAATGTAATCAAAGTGAAGAAGCGAGCTGTGGAACTGTTGCCAGACGCAGACAACAACCTCACAAAGTTACAGGTGCGGCAAAACCAGAGGCTCCTGCCACTTTATTAGAGCTACCTGTTATACAGAAATCTGCCATCTAGCTCATAACAACAAAATGATACATTCACCGTGTTAAAGGGACACTAAATCCATTTTTCTTTCTTTCATGATTCAGATAGACCATGCAATTTTAAGCAACTTTCTAATTTACTCCTATAATCAATTTTTCTTCGTTCTCTTGCTATCTTTATTTTTTTTAAAAAGCAGGAATGTAAAGCTTAGGAGCCAGACCATTTTAGGTTTAGCACCCTGGATAGCGCTTGCTTATTGGTGGCTACATTTAGCCACCAATAAGCAAGCATAACCCAGGTTTTGTACCAAAAATGGGCCGGCTCTTAAGTTTTATATTGTTGCTTTTTAAATAAAGATAGCAAGAGAACGAAGAAAAATAGGAGTAAATTAGAAAGTTGCTTAAAATTGCATGATCTATCTGAATCATGAAAGAAAAAAATTAAGTTATCATTACTCTTTCACCTACGACATTCATTTCCAGAAGATTTTGAAGTAACTGGTGCCCTTTTTTGCTGATACCAGAGCAAACTGTAGACCTAATTCAACAGGGAGGCAAGTTCTCTTAAAGGGATTGCTCAGGTATTGACCATGTATGGTGGGCTTCCACAGAGTGGTGTGGTAATAAGAAATATTCTTCAGAAAGCCAGCAGTCTGGTTGGGAAACTTAGTCATTTAATACCTGACAAATAGTGAATATACTATATGCTATATAATTTAAAGGGACACTAAACCCATCTTATTCTTTAATTATTCAGATAGAGAATGCAAAAAAAGTGTATTAATATAACTGTGTTGGTTATGACTGTCCCTTTAAGTCATTCTTTTTTCTTCTTTCAAATATTGTACTTTGTTCTCTGACTACAGTGTCCCTTTAAAGGGACAATAAACCCATTTTTTTATTTAATGATAAAGAACATGCAATTTTAAACAACTTTCTAATTTACTCCTATTATAAATTTTTCTTCGTTCTTTTGCTATCTTTATTTAAAAAGTAGGAATTTAAAGCTTAGGAGCCAGCCCATTTTAGGGTTCAGCACCATGGATAGCGCTTGCTTATTGGTGGATACAGTTAGCTATTAGTAAGCATAACCCAGGTTCTCAACCAAAAATGGGCCAGCTCTTAAGCTTTACATTGCTGCTTTTGAAATAAAGATAGCAAGAGAACGAAGAAAAATGTATAATAGGAGTAAATTAGAAAGTTGTTTAAAATTGCATGTTCTATCTTAATCATTAAATAAAAATTTTTGGTTTAGTGTCCCTTTAAAGGGACACTGTAGTCAGAAAACAAAGTACAATATTTGAAAGAAAGAAAGAAAAAGAATGACTTAAAGGGACAGTCTACTCCAGAATTTTTATTTTTTAATAAGATAGATATTCCCTTTATTACCCATTCCCCAGTTTTACATAACCAACACAGTTATATTAATATACTTTTTACCTCTGTGATTACCTTGTATCTAAGTCTCTGCAGACTGCCCCTTTTTATTTTAGTTCTTTTGACAGACTTGCATTTTAGCCAATCAGTGCTGACTCCTAAATAACTTCATGGGAGTGAGCACAATGTTATCTATATGGCATACATGAACTAGCACAAAAGTCCAAAGGATGGGATTACAGCACAACTGGGTATGTAGTGCACGAATGGTTGAGTCTCACTGCATTACTCAACTTCCATATGTGTAACAAATAGCCATCAGCACTTAGTATCTTCTGAAAAACATAATTTATGCTTACCTGATAAATTTATTTCTCTTGTGGTCTATCCAGTCCACGGATTATCCATTACTTGTGGGATATTCTCATTTCCAACAGGAAGTTGCAAGAGGACACCCACAGCAGAGCTGTCTATATAGCTCCTCCCCTCACTACCATATCCAGTCATTCGACCAAAAACAAGCAGAGAAAGTAGAAACCATAGGGTGCAGTGGTGACTGTAGTTTAAAATTAAAAAATACCTGCCTTAAAATGACAGGGCGGGCCGTAGACTGGATACACCACAAGAGAAATAAATTTATCAGGTAAGCATAAATTATGTTTTCTCTTGTAAGGTGTATCCAGTCCACGGATCATCCATTACTTGTGGGATACCAATACCAAAGCTAAAGTACACGGATGAAGGGAGGGACAAGGCAGGTACTTAGATGGAAGGTACCACTGCCTGTAAAACCTTTCTCCCAAAAATAGCCTCCGAAGAAGCAAAAGTATCAAATTTGTAGAATTTTGAAAAAGTATGAAGCGAAGACCAAGTCGCCGCCTTGCAAATCTGTTCAACAGAAGCCTCATTTTTAAAGGCCCATGTGGAAGCCACAGCTCTAGTAGAATGAGCTGTAATCCTTTCTGGAGGCTGCTGGCCAGCAGTCTCATAGGCTAAGCGGATTATGCTTCTTAGCCAAAAGAAAGAGAGGTTGCCGAAGCCTTTTGACCTCTCCTCTGTCCAAAGTAGACAACAAACAAAGCAGATGTTTGACGAAAATCTTTAGTAGCTTGTAAGTAAAACTTTAAAGCACGAACCACGTCCAGATTGTGTAATAGACGCTCCTTCTTTGAAGAAGGATTAGGACCCAAAGACGGAACAACAATCTCTTGATTGATATTCTTATTAGATACCACCTTAGGTAAAAACCCAGGTTTGGTACGCAGAACTACCTTATCTGCATGGAAGATCAGATAAGAAGAATCACATTGTAAGGCAGATAACTCGGAAACTCTACGAGCCGAGGAAATAGCTACCAAAAAAAGAACTTTCCAAGATAAAAGTTTGATATCTATGGAATGAAGAGGTTCAAACGGAACCCCCTGAAGAACTTTAAGAACCAAATTTAAGCTCCAAGGTGGAGCAACAGGTTTAAACACAGGCTTGATTCTAACTAAAGCCTGACAAAATGCCTGAACGTCTGGGGCATCCGCCAGACGCTTGTGCAAAAGAATAGATAGCGCAGAAATCTGTCCCTTTAAGGAACTAGCTGACAATCTTTTCTCCAATCCTTCTTGGAGAAAAGATAATATCCTGGGAATCCTGACCTTACTCCACGAGTAGCCCTTAGATTCACACCAATAAAGATATTTACGCCATATTTTATGATAGATTTTCCTGATGACAGGCTTCCGTGCCTGAATCGAGGTATCAATGACTGACTCGGAGAAACCACGCTTTGATAAAATCAAGCGTTCAATCTCCAGGCAGTCAGCCTCAGAGAAATTAGATTTGGATGGTTGAAAGGACCTTGAAGTAGAAGGTCCTGTCTCAGCGGCAGAGTCCATGGTGGAAAGGATGACATGTCCACCAGATCTGCATACCAAGTCCTGCGTGGCCACGCAGGCGCTATCAAGATCACCGATGCTCTCTCCTGCTTGACTTTGGCAATCAGACGAGGGAGCAGAGGAAACGGTGGAAACACATAAGCCAGGTTGAAGGACCAAGGTTCTGCTAGAGCATCTATCAGCGTTGCCTTGGGGTCCCTGGACCTGGATCCGTAACAAGGAAGCTTGGCGTTCTGGCGAGACGCCATGAGATCCAGTTCTGGTTCGCCCCAACGAAGAACCAATTGTGCAAACACCTCCGGATGGAGTTCCCACTCCCCCGGATGAAAAGTCTGACGACTTAGAAAATCCGCCTCCCAGTTCTCTACACCTGGGATATGGATAGCTGATAGGTGGCAAGAGTGAATCTCTGCCCAGCGAATTATCTTTGAGACTTCTAACATCGCTAGGGAACTCCTTGTTCCCCCTTGATGGTTGATGTAAGCCACAGTCGTGATGTTGTCCGACTGAAATCTGATGAACCTCATCGTCGCAAGATGAGGCCAAGCCTGAAGAGCATTGAATATCGCTCTTAGTTCCAGAATGTTTATTGGAAGGAGTGACTCCTCCTGAGTCCACGAACCCTGAGCCTTCAGGGAGTTCCAGACTGCACCCCAACCTAGAAGGCTGGCATCTGTCGTTACAATTGTCCAATCTGGCCTGCGAAAAAGGTCATACCTTTGGACAGATGGACCCGAGATAGCCACCAGAGAAGAGAATCCCTGGTCTCTTGGTCCAGATTCAGTAAAGGGGACAAATCTGTGTAATCCCCATTCCACTGACTGAGCATGCATAGTTGCAGCGGTCTGAGATGTAGGCGTGCAAACGGCACTATGTCCATTGCCGCTACCATTAAACCTATTACTTCCATGCACAGAGCCACCGAAGGGCGAGGAATGGAATAAAGAACACGGTAGGAATTTAGAAGTTTAGATAACCTGGACTCCGTCAGGTAAATTTTCATTTCTACAGAATCTATCAGAGTCCCTAGGAAGGAAACTCTTGTGAGGGGGGATAGAGAACTCTTTTTCTCGTTCACCT
Source organism: Bombina bombina (assembly GCF_027579735.1). Classification (NCBI taxonomy): domain Eukaryota; kingdom Metazoa; phylum Chordata; class Amphibia; order Anura; family Bombinatoridae; genus Bombina; species Bombina bombina. Next base: position 104,334,405 of record NC_069510.1, read on the forward strand.
TCCCCCCATGCGACCTCAGAAATGCCAACACTATGTCCGTATGAGACTTGGCAATTTGGAAGTTTGACGCCTGAATCAGGATGTCGTCTAAATAAGGGGCCACTGCTATACCCCGTGGCCTTAGGACCGCCATGTATTGACCCTCCTGGATCATAGGTAGGATGGTACGAATAGTCTCCATCTTGAATGATGGAACTCTGAGGAATTTGTTTAAGATCTTTAGATCCAAAATTGGTCTGAAGGTTCCCTCTTTTTTGGGAACCACAAACAGATTTGAGTAAAATCCCTGTCCCTGTTCCTCCTTTGGGACTGGATAGATCACTCCCATAACTAGGAGGTCTTGTACACAGTGTAAGAATGCCTCTCTCTTTATCTGGTTTGCAGATAATTGTGAAAGGTGAAATCTCCCTTTTGGGGGGGAAGCCTTGAAGTCCAGAAGATATCCCTGGGATATAATTTCCAACGCCCAGGGATCCTGGACATCTCTTGCCCACGCCTGGGCAAAGAGCGAAAGTCTGCCCCCTACTAGATCCGTTAGCGGATAGGGGGCCGTTCCTTCATGCTGTCTTAGAGGCAGCAGCAGGTTTTTTGGCCTGCTTACCCCTGTTCCAGGTCTGGTTAGGTCTCCATACCGTCTTGGACTGAGCAAAAGTTCCCTCTTGTTTTGCATTAGAGGAAGTTGATGCCGCACTTGCCTTGAAGTTTCGAAAGGCACGAAAATTAGACTGTTTGGCCCTTGGTTTGGACCTATCCTGAGGAAGGGCATGACCCTTTCTTCCAGTGATATCAGCAATAATCTCCTTTAAACCAGGCCCGAATAGGGTCTGCCCCTCGAAGGGAATGTTAAGCAGCTTCGACTTTGAAGAAACGTCAGCTGACCATGATTTAAGCCATAGCGCTCTGCGCGCCTGGATAGCAAAACCAGAATTCTTAGCCGTTAGTTTAGTCAAATGAACAATGGCATCAGAAACAAAAGAATTGGCTAGCTTAAGTGCTCTAAGCTTGTCAAGTATTTCATCCAATGGAGTCGCTACCTGTAAAGCCTCTTCCAGAGACTTAAACCAGAACGCCGCAGCAGCAGTGACAGGCGCAATGCATGCAAGGAGCTGTTGAATAAACATTTTCTTAAGGTAACCCTCTAACTTTTTATCCATTGAATCTAAGAAAGCACAACTTTCCTCGACAGGGATAGTAGTACGCTTTGCTAGAGTAGAAACTGCTCCCTCCACCTTAGGAACTGTCTGCCATAAGTCCCGTGTGGTGGCGTCTATTGGAAACATTTTTCTAAAAACAGGAGGGGGAGAGAATGGCACACCTGGTCTATCCCATTCCTTAGTAATAATTTCTGTAAACCTTTTAGGTATTGGAAAAACATCAGTGCACACCGGCACTGCATAGTATTTATCCAGTCTACACAATTTATCTGGCACTGCAATTGTATCACAGTCATTCAGAGCAGCTAAAACCTCCCTGAGTAACACGCGGAGGTGTTCAAGCTTAAATTTAAATGTAGAAATATCAGAATCAGGTTGCATCATCTTCCCTGAGTCAGAAATATCACCCACAGAAAGAAGCTCTCCGTCTTCAGCTTCTGCATATTGTGAGGCAGTATCAGACATAGTTCTTAAAGCGTCAGTATGCTCTGTATTTCGTCTAACTCCAGAGCTATCTCGCTTTCCTCTAAATACAGGTAGTCTGGCTAATACCGCTGACAGTGTATTATCCATGACTGCCGCCATGTCTTGTAAAGTAAACGCTATGGGCGCCCTGGATGTACTTGGCGCCATTTGAGCTTGAGTACCTTGAGCGGG